>NC_059193.1:20293730-20478730 GCF_020615455.1 Coregonus clupeaformis
GACAAACTGTAGAAACACTCACACTGACAAACCATAGAAACACTCACACTGACAAACTGTAGAAACACTCACACTGACACACCATAGAAACACTCACACTGACAAACTGTAGAAACACTCACACTGACAAACTGTAGAAACACTCACACTGACAAACCATAGAAACACTCACACTGACAAACTGTAGAAACACTCACACTGACACACCATAGAAACACTCACACTGACACACTGTAGAAACACTCACACTGACAAACCATAGAAACACTCACACTGACAAACTGTAGAAACACTCACACTGACAAACCATAGAAACACTCACACTGACAAACTGTAGAAACACTCACACTGACAAACCATAGAAACACTCACACAACCACGTAGAAACACTCACACACCATAGAAACACTCACACTGACAAACCATAGAAACACTCACACACCATAGAAACACTCACACTGACAAACCATAGAAACACTCACACTGACAAACCATAGAAACACTCACACTGACAAACCATAGAAACACTCACACTGACAAACCATAGAAACACTCACACTGACAAACCATAGAAACACTCATACTCACAAACCATAGAAACACTCACACTGACACACTGTAGAAACACTCACACTGACAAACCATAGAAACACTCACACTGACACACTGTAGAAACACTCACACTGACAAACCATAGAAACACTCACACTGACAAACCATAGAAACACTCACACTGACAAACCATAGAAACACTCACACTGACAAACACTCACATTCACTCACACTCACACACATTAATTCTGCCCCCAATGCTGCATCTCCCACATCGGGACAGGAGAGGAATAGACAGAAAAAAAGACAAACAGATAGAAAGAAATATCATTACACAGATTATCAGAGGACAGTCAGAGTATGACACTATAGGGCATTACTCTCAGGACAATCAGATTATCACAGAATATGACATTACTCTCAGGACAATCAGATTATAACACTATAGAACATTAGGACATTTCTCTGAGGACAGTCCTATTATAAAACTATATGATATTGGTATGAGGACAGTCAGATTATAACACTATAGGACATTACTCTGAGGACAGTCAGATTATAACTCTATAGGACATTACTCTGAGGACAGTCAGATTATAACACTATAGGACATTACTCTCAGGACAATCAGATTATAACACTATAGGGCATTACTCTGAGGACAATCAGATTATAACTCTATAGGACATTACTCTGAGGACAGTCAGATTATAACTCTATAGGACATTACTCTGAGGACAATCAGATTATAACTCTATAGGCCATTACTCTGAGGACAATCAGATTATCACACTATAGGACATTACTCTGAGGACAATCAGATTATCACACTATAGGACATTACTCTCAGGACAGTCAGATTATAACACTATAGGCCATTACTCTGAGGACAGTCAGATTATAACTCTATAGGACATTACTCTGAGGACAGTCAGATTATAACTCTATAGGACATTACTCTGAGGACAGTCAGATTATAACTCTATAGGCCATTACTCTGAGGACAGTCAGATTATAACTCTATAGGACATTACTCTGAGGACAGTCAGATTATAACTCTATAGGCCATTACTCTGAGGACAGTCAGATTATAACTCTATAGGCCATTACTCTGAGGACAGTCAGATTATAACTCTATAGGACATTACTCTGAGGACAGTCAGATTATAACTCTATAGGACATTACTCTGAGGACAGTCAGATTATAACTCTATAGGCCATTACTCTGAGGACAGTCAGATTATAACTCTATAGGCCATTACTCTGAGGACAGTCAGATTATAACTCTATAGGACATTACTCTGAGGACAGTCAGATTATAACTCTATAGGCCATTACTCTGAGGACAGTCAGATTATAACTCTATAGGACATTACTCTGAGGACAGTCAGATTATAACACTATAGGCCATTACTCTGAGGACAGTCAGATTATAACTCTATAGGACATTAGTCTGAGGACAGTCAGATTATAACACTATAGGACATTACTCTGAGGACAGTCAGATTATAACTCTATAGGGCATTACTCTGAGGACAGTCAGATTATAACTCTATAGGACATTAGTCTGAGGACAGTCAGATTATAACACTACAGGACATTACTCTGAGGACAGTCAGATTATAACACTATAGGCCATTACTCTGAGGACAGTCAGATTATAACACTATAGGACATTACTCTGAGGACAGTCAGATTATAACACTATAGGACATTACTCTGAGGACAGTCAGATTATAACTCTATAGGACATTACTCTGAGGACAATCAGATTATAACTATATAGGACATTACTCTGAGGACAGTCAGATTATAACACTATAGGACATTACTCTGAGGACAGTCAGATTATAACACTATAGGACATTACTCTGAGGACAATCAGATTATCACACTATGGGACATTACTCTGAGGACAGTCAGATTATAACTCTATAGGACATTACTCTGAGGACAGTCAGATTATAACACTATAGGACATTACTCTGATGACAGTCAGATTATAACACTATAGGACATTACTCTGAGGACAATCAGATTATCACACTATAGGACATTACTCTGAGGACAGTCAGATTATAACTCTATAGGACATTACTCTGAGGACAGTCAGATTATAACTCTATAGGACATTACTCTGAGGACAGTCAGATTATAACTCTATAGGCCATTACTCTGAGGACAGTCAGATTATAACACTATAGGCCATTACTCTGAGGACAGTCAGATTATAACACTATAGGACATTACTCTGAGGACAGTCAGATTATAACACTACAGGACATTACTCTGAGGACAGTCAGATTATAACACTACAGGACATTACTATGAGGACAGTCAGATTATAACACTATAGGCCATTACTCTGAGGACAGTCAGATTATAACTCTATAGGACATTACTCTGAGGACAGTCAGATTATAACTCTATAGGACATTACTCTGAGGACAGTCAGATTATCATACTATAGGACATTAGGACATTTCTCTGAGGACAGTCCTATTATAAAACTATATGATATTGGTATGAGGACAGTCAGATTATAACTCTATAGGACATTACTCTGAGGACAGTCAGATTATAACTCTATAGGCCATTACTCTGAGGACAGTCAGATTATAACTCTATAGGCCATTACTCTGAGGACAGTCAGATTATAACTCTATAGGACATTACTCTGAGGACAGTCAGATTATAACTCTATAGGACATTACTCTGAGGACAGTCAGATTATAACTCTATAGGACATTACTCTGAGGACAGTCAGATTATAACACTATAGGACATTACTCTGAGGACAGTCAGATTATAACTCTATAGGGCATTACTCTGAGGACAGTCAGATTATAACACTATAGGACATTACTCTGAGGACAGTCAGATTATAACACTATAGGACATTACTCTGAGGACAGTCAGATTATAACTCTATAGGGCATTACTCTGAGGACAGTCAGATTATAACTCTATAGGGCATTACTCTGAGGACAGTCAGATTATAACACTATAGGACATTACTCTGAGGACAGTCAGATTATAACTCTATAGGCCATTACTCTGAGGACAGTCAGATTATAACACTATAGGACATTACTCTGAGGACAGTCAGATTATCATACTATAGGACATTAGGACATTTCTCTGAGGACAGTCCTATTATAAAACTATATGATATTGGTATGAGGACAGTCAGATTATAACTCTATAGGACATTACTCTGAAGACAGTCAGATTATAACTCTATAGGCCATTACTCTGAGGACAGTCAGATTATAACACTACAGGACATTACTCTGAGGACAGTCAGATTATAACTCTATAGGACATTACTCTGAGGACAGTCAGATTATAACTCTATAGGACATTACTCTGAGGACAGTCAGATTGTCCCACTATAGGACATTAGTCTGAGGACAGTCAGATTATAACACTATAGGACATTACTCTGAGGACAGTCAGATTATAACACTATAGGACATTAGTCTGAGGACAGTCAGATTATAACTCTATAGGCCATTACTCTGAGGACAGTCAGATTATAACACTACAGGACATTACTCTGAGGACAGTCAGATTATAACTCTATAGGACATTACTCTGAGGACAGTCAGATTATAACTCTATAGGACATTACTCTGAGGACAGTCAGATTGTCCCACTATAGGACATTACTCTGAGGACAGTCAGATTATAACACTATAGGACATTACTCTGAGGACAGTCAGATTATAACTCTATAGGCCATTACTCTGAGGACAGTCAGATTATAACACTATAGGGCATTACTCTGAGGACAGTCAGATTATAACACTATAGGACATTACTCTGAGGACAGTCAGATTATCATACTATAGGACATTAGGACATTTCTCTGAGGACAGTCCTATTATAAAACTATATGATATTGGTATGAGGACAGTCAGATTATAACTCTATAGGACATTACTCTGAGGACAGTCAGATTATAACTCTATAGGCCATTACTCTGAGGACAGTCAGATTATAACACTACAGGACATTACTCTGAGGACAGTCAGATTATAACTCTATAGGACATTACTCTGAGGACAGTCAGATTATAACTCTATAGGACATTACTCTGAGGACAGTCAGATTGTCCCACTATAGGACATTAGTCTGAGGACAGTCAGATTATAACACTATAGGACATTAGGACATTTCTCTGAGGACAGTCCTATTATAAAACTATATGATATTGGTATGAGGACAGTCAGATTATAACTCTATAGGACATTACTCTGAGGACAGTCAGAGTATAACTCTATAGGCCATTACTCTGAGGACAGTCAGATTATAACACTACAGGACATTACTCTGAGGACAGTCAGATTATAACTCTATAGGACATTACTCTGAGGACAGTCAGATTATAACTCTATAGGACATTACTCTGAGGACAGTCAGATTGTCCCACTATAGGACATTACTCTGAGGACAGTCAGATTATAACACTATAGGACATTACTCTGAGGACAGTCAGATTATAACACTATAGGACATTACTCTGAGGACAGTCAGATTGTCCCACTATAGGACATTACTCTGAGGACAGTCAGATTATAACTCTATAGGACATTACTCTGAGGACAGTCAGATTATAACACTATAGGACATTACTCTGAGGACAGTCAGATTGTCCCACTATAGGACATTACTCTGAGGACAGTCAGATTATAACACTATAGGACATTACTCTGAGGACAGTCAGATTATAACACTATAGGGCATTACTCTGAGGACAGTCAGATTATAACTCTATAGGACATTACTCTGAGGACAGTCAGATTATAACACTATAGGACATTACTCTGAGGACAGTCAGATTATAACTCTATAGGACATTACTCTGAGGACAGTCAGATTATAACACTATAGGACATTACTCTGAGGACAGTCAGATTATCATACTATAGGACATTAGGACATTTCTCTGAGGACAGTCCTATTATAAAACTATATGATATTGGTATGAGGACAGTCAGATTATAACTCTATAGGACATTACTCTGAGGACAGTCAGATTATAACTCTATAGGCCATTACTCTGAGGACAGTCAGATTATAACTCTATAGGACATTACTCTGAGGACAGTCAGATTATAACTCTATAGGACATTACTCTGAGGACAGTCAGATTATAACTCTATAGGCCATTACTCTGAGGACAGTCAGATTATAACTCTATAGGACATTACTCTGAGGACAGTCAGATTATAACACTACAGGACATTACTCTGAGGACAGTCAGATTATAACTCTATAGGCCATTACTCTGAGGACAGTCAGATTATAACTCTATAGGACATTACTCTGAGGACAGTCAGATTATAACACTACAGGACATTACTCTGAGGACAGTCAGATTATAACTCTATAGGCCATTACTCTGAGGACAGTCAGATTATAACTCTATAGGACATTACTCTGATGACAGTCAGATTATAACTCTATAGGACATTACTCTGAGGACAGTCAGATTATAACACTATAGGCCATTACTCTGAGGACAGTCAGATTGTCCCACTATAGGACATTACTCTGAGGACAGTCAGATTATAACTCTATAGGACATTACTCTGAGGACAGTCAGATTATAACACTATAGGACATTACTCTGAGGACAGTCAGATTATAACTCTATAGGACATTACTCTGAGGACAGTCAGATTATAACTCTATAGGACATTACTCTGAGGACAGTCAGATTATAACACTACAGGGCATTACTCTGAGGACAGTCAGATTATAACTCTATAGGCCATTACTCTGAGGACAGTCAGATTGTCCCACTATAGGACATTAGTCTGAGAACTCTATGAATGGGTCAGGGTGTTGATTGGCTCGGTCACAGTACCAAGGCATGACATTTTTTATTGGGGGGGGTAGACGTGAACATTGTCTAGAACATTAATATTTTCTTTGAACATGGCAACCATGGTCTGTGTATGTTTGGTGGTACGTTGATGGAATAGTCTTCTAACCCTCAGAATACTGGACACTAATGTTCTTGCAACATTCCAATGAAAAATGTCTAGAACATCAATATTTTACATTCTGTGAACATGGTAACCACGTTCTGCGTAAACTCTATGTGACATTAAGGGAATGGTCTCTTGGAAAGTGTCCTTGCACATTACTGGAACAGTCCTTTGAAAACATTAGTTAATGAGCCTCTTAAAGGAACGTTCTCTAAAGTTGTGAGGACGTTTGTTGTTAGCTGGGAATGACAGTTGAATCAGGACACTAAAACCTCAGGCCACAATCAGTACTGTCTAGTCACATGGTCCAAGACCTGACCAACAAAATGTGATCTAACATCAGTGATGTAGCAACATGGCTCTAACCTTAACCAGAATACTGCACAGCTCTAACCTTAACCAGAATACTGCACAGCTCTAACCTTAACCAGAATACTGCACAGCTCTACATTAACCAGAATACTACACAGCTCTACATTAACCAGAACACTACACAGCTCTAACCTTAACCAGAATACTGCACAGCTCTAACCTTAACCAGAACACTGCACAGCTCTAACCTTAACCAGAATACTGCACAGCTCTAACCTTAACCAGAATACTGCACAGCTCTAACCTTAACCAGAATACTACACAGCTCTACATTAACCAGAACACTACACAGCTCTAACCTTAACCAGAACACTACACAGCTCTACATTAACCAGAATACTACACAGCTCTAACCTTAACCAGAATACTGCACAGCTCTACATTAACCAGAATACTACACAGCTCTACATTAACCAGAACACTACACATCTCTACATTAACCAGAACACTACACAGCTCTACATTAACCAGAACACTACACAGCTCTAACCTTAACCAGAATACTACACAGCTCTACATTAACCAGAACACTACACAGCTCTACATTAACCAGAATACTACACAGCTCTAACCTTAAACAGAATACTACACAGCTCTACATTAACCAGAATACTACACAGCTCTACATTAACCAGAACACTACACAGCTCTACATTAACCAGAATACTACACAGCTCTACATTAACCAGAACACTACACAGCTCTAACCTTAACCAGAATACTACACAGCTCTACATTAACCAGGATACTACACAGCTCTACATTAACCAGAACACTACACAGCTCTAACCTTAACCAGAATACTACACAGCTCTACATTAACCAGAACACTACACAACTCTACATTAACCAGAACACTACACAGCTCTAACCTTAACCAGAATACTACACAGCTCTACATTAACCAGAACACTACACAGCTCTACATTAACCAGAATACTACACAGCTCTAACCTTAACCAGAATACTACACAGCTCTACATTAACCAGAATACTACACAGATCTACATTAACCAGAACACTACACAGCTCTACATTAACCAGAATACTACACAGCTCTACATTAACCAGAATACTACACAGCTCTAACCTTAACCAGAATACTACACAGCTCTAACCTTAACCAGAATACTGCACAGCTCTATATTAACCAGAACACTACACAGCTCTACATTAACCAGAAAACTACACAGCTCTACATTAACCAGAACACTACACAGCTCTACATTAACCAGAACACTACACAGCTCTACATTAACCAGAACACTACACAGCTCTACATTAACCAGAACACTACACAGCTCTACATTAACCAGAACACTACACAGCTCTACATTAACCAGAACACTACACAGCTCTACATTAACCAGAATACTACACAGCTCTAACCTTAACCAGAATACTACACAGCTCTACATTAACCAGAATACTACACAGCTCTACATTAACCAGAACACTACACAGCTCTACATTAACCAGAATACTACACAGCTCTACATTAACCAGAATACTACACAGCTCTAACCTTAACCAGAATACTACACAGCTCTAACCTTAACCAGAATACTGCACAGCTCTATATTAACCAGAACACTACACAGCTCTACATTAACCAGAAAACTACACAGCTCTACATTAACCAGAACACTACACAGCTCTACATTAACCAGAACACTTCACAGCTCTACATTAACCAGAACACTGCACAGCTCTACATTAACCAGAACACTACACAGCTCTACATTAACTAGCATACTACACAGCTCTACATTAACCAGAATACTACACAGCTCTACATTAACCAGAATACTACACAGCTCTACATTAACCAGAATACTACACAGCTCTACATTAACCAGAACACTGCACAGCTCTACATTAACCAGAATATTACACAGCTCTACATTAACCAGAATACTACACAGCTCTACATTACTCTAACCTTAACCAGAATACTACACAGCTCTACACTAACCAGAACACTACACAGCTCTACATTAACCAGAATACTACACAGCTCTACATTAACCAGAATACTACACAGCTCTACATTAACCAGAATACTACACAGCTCTACATTAACCAGAATACTACACAGCTCTACATTAACCAGAATACTGCACAGCTCTACATTAACCAGAACACTACACAGCTTTACATTAACCAGAACACTACACAGCTCTACATTAACCAGAACACTACACAGCTCTACATTAACCAGATAACTACACAGCTCTAACCTTAACCAGAATACTACACAGCTCTACATTAACCAGAATACTACACAGCTCTACATTAACCAGAACACTACACAGCTCTAACCTTAACCAGAATACTACACAGCTCTAACCTTAACCAGAATACTACACAGTTCTACATTAACCAGAATACTACACAGCTCTACATTAACCAGAATACTGCACAGCTCTACATTAACCAGAACACTACACAGCTTTACATTAACCAGAACACTACACAGCACTACATTAACCAGAACACTACACAGCTCTACATTAACCAGAATACTACACAGATCTAACCTTAACCAGAATACTACACAGCTCTACATTAACCAGAATACTACACAGCTCTACATTAACCAGAACACTACACAGCTCTAACCTTAACCAGAATACTACACAGCTCTAACCTTAACCAGAATACTACACAGCTCTACATTAACCAGAATACTACACAGCTCTACATTAACCAGAATACTACACAGCTCTACATTAACCAGAATACTACACAGCTCTACATTAACCATAATACTACATAGCTCTAACCTTAACCAGAATACTACACAGCTCTACATTAACCAGAATACTACACAGCTCTACATTAACCAGAACACTACACAGGTCTACATTAACCAGAACACTACACAGCTCTACATTAACCAGAACACTACACAGCTCTACATTACTCTAACCTTAACCAGAATACTACACAGCACTACATTAACCAGAACACTACACAGCTCTACATTAACCAGAACACTACACAGCTCTACATTAACCAGAACACTACACAGCTCTACATTACTCTAACCTTAACCAGAATACTGCACAGCACTACATTAACCAGAACACTACACAGCTCTACATTAACCAGAATACTGCACAGCTCTACATTAACCAGAACACTACACAGCTCTACATTAACCATAATACTACACAGCTCTACATTAACCAGGATACTACACAGCTCTACATTAACCAGAATACTACACAGCTCTACATTAACCAGAACACTACACAGCTCTACATTAACCAGAATACTACACAGCTCTACATTAACCAGAATACTACACAGCTCTACATTAACCAGAATACTACACAGCTCTACATTAACCAGAACACTACACAGCTCTACATTAACCAGAACACTACACAGCTCTACATTAACCAGAACACTACACAGCTCTACATTAACCAGAATACTACACAGCTCTACATTAACCAGAACACTACACAGCTCTACATTAAACAGAACACTACACAGTTCTACATTAACCAGAATACTACACAGCTCTACATTAACCAGAATACTACACAGTTCTAACCTTAACCAGAATACTTCACAGCTCTACATTAACCAGAACACTACACATCTCTACATTAACCAGAATACTACACAGCTCTACATTAACCAGAATACTACACAGCTCTACATTAACCAGAATACTACACAGCTCTACATTAACCAGAACACTACACAGTTCTACATTAACCAGAATACTACACAGCTCTACATTAACCAGAACACTACACAGCTCTACATTAACCAGAATACTACACAGCTCTACATTAACCAGAACACTACACAGCTCTACATTAACCAGAATACTACACAGCTCTACATTAACCAGAACACTACACAGCTCTATATTAACCAGAATACTACACAGCTCTAACCTTAACCAGAATACTACACAGCTCTACATTAACCAGAACACTACACAGCTCTACATTAACCAGAACACTACACAGCTCTACATTAACCAGAACACTACACAGCTCTACATTAACCAGAATACTACACAGTCTACAAACAACCAGAATACTACACAGCTCTACATTAACCAGAATACTACACAGCTCTACATTAACCAGAACACTACACAGCTCTAACATTAACCAGAATACTACACAGCTCTAACATTAACCAGAATACTACACAGCTCTACATTAACCAGAATACTACACAGCTCTACATTAACCAGAATACTACACAGCTCTACATTAGAACCAACCAGAATACTACACAGCTCTACATTAACCAGAATACTACACAGCTCTACATTAACCAGAATACTACACAGCTCTACATTAACCAGAATACTACACAGCTCTACATTAACCAGAATACTACACAGCTCTACATTAACCAGAACACTACACAGCTCTACATTAACCAGAATACTACACAGCTCTACATTAACCAGAATACTACACAGCTCTACATTAACCAGAACACTACACAGCTCTACATTAACCAGAATACTACACAGCTCTAACATTAACCAGAACACTACACAGCTCTAATAACCAGAACACTACACAGCTCTACATTAACCAGAACACTACACAGCTCTACATTAACCAGAATACTACACAGCTCTACATTAACCAGAACACTACACAGCTCTACATTAACCAGAACACTACACAGCTCTACATTAATCAGAATACTACACAGCTCTACATTAACCAGAACACTACACAGCTCTACATTAACCAGAATACTACACAGCTCTACATTAACCAGAACACTACACAGCTCTATATTAACCAGAATACTACACAGCTCTAACCTTAACCAGAATACTACACAGCTCCAACCTTAACCAGAATACTGCACAGCTCTACATTAACCAGAATACTACACAGCTCTACATTAACCAGAACACTACACAGCTCATATTAACCAGAATACTACACAGTCTGACACTTAACCAGAACACTACACAGTCCTACATTAACCAGACATACTGAACTCTACATTAACCAGAATACTACACAGCTCTACATTAACCAGAACACTACACAGCTCTACATTAACCAGAACACTACACAGCTCTACATTAACCAGAAAACTACACAGCTCTACATTAACCAGAATACTACACAGTTCTACACTAACCAGAATACTACACAGCTCTACATTAACCAGAATACTACACAGTTCTAACCTTAATCAGAATACTACACAGCTCTACATTAACCAGAACACTACACAGCTCTACATTAACCAGAATACTACACAGCTCTACATTAAACAGAACACTACACAGTTCTACATTAACCAGAATACTACACAGCTCTACATTAACCAGAATACTACACAGTTCTAACCTTAACCAGAATATTACACAGCTCTACATTAACTAGAACACTACACATCTCTACATTAACCAGAATACTACACAGCTCTACATTAACCAGAATACTACACAGCTCTACATTAACCAGAATACTACACAGCTCTACATTAACCAGAACACTACACAGCTCTACATTAACCAGAACACTACACAGCTCTACATTAACCAGAATACTACACAGCTCTACATTAACCAGAACACTACACAGCTCTACATTAACCAGAACACTACACAGCTCTACATTAACCAGAATACTACACAGCCTCTACATTAACCAGAACACTACACAGCTCTACATTAACCAGAATACTACACAGCTCTACATTAACCAGAATACTACACAGTTCTACACTAACCTGAATACTACACAGCTCTACATTAACCAGAATACTACACATCTCTACATTAACCAGAATACTACACAGCTCTACATTAACCAGAATACTACACAGCTCTACATTAACCAGAATACTGCACAGCTCTACATTAACCAGAATACTACACAGCTCTACATTAATCAGAACACTACACAGCTCTACATTAACCAGAATACTACACAGCTCTACATTAAACAGAATACTACACAGTTCTAACCTTAACCAGAATACTACACAGCTCTACATTAACCAGAACACTACACATCTCTACATTAACCAGAATACTACACAGCTCTACATTAACCAGAATACTACACAGCTCTACATTAACCAGAATACTACACAGCTCTACATCAACCAGAACACTACACAGCTCTACATTAACCAGAACACTACACAGCTCTACATTAACCAGAATACTACACAGCTCTACATTAACCAGAACACTACACAGCTCTATATTAACCAGAATACTACACAGCTCTACATTAACCAGAACACTACACAGCTCTACATTAACCAGAATACTACACAGCTCTACATTAACCAGAACACTACACAGCTCTACATTAACCAGAATACTACACAGCTCTACATTAACCAGAACACTACACAGCTCTACATTAACCAGAACACTACACAGCTCTACATTAACCAGAATACTACACAGCTCTACATTAACCAGAACACTACACAGCTCTACATTAACCAGAATACTACACAGCTCTACATTAACCAGAATACTACACAGTTCTACACTAACCTGAATACTACACAGCTCTACATTAACCAGAATACTACACAGCTCTACATTAACCAGAATACTACACAGCTCTACATTAACCAGAATACTACACAGCTCTACATTAACCAGAATACTGCACTGCTCTACATTAACCAGAATACTACACAGCTCTACATTATTCAGAACACTACACAGCTCTACATTAACCAGAATACTACACAGCTCTACATTAACCACAATCTTTACTACAATACTAGACAAAACACTTTGGGATTGATCATTTTAGAGTTATTCTGTGTCTTTGTCGTTGACATGTTCATAGTCTTTCCAAAGTAATTTCTCTACTGTACACTCTGTGTCAAGCCAACCAATACGTTCTCTTAAGCCCACCTCTTTAAGGAATACCTGGGATAGGATAAAGTAATCCTTCTACCCCCCCCCAAAAAAAAATTGTAAAGTGGTTATCCCACTGGCTATAGGGTGAATGCACCAATTTGTGAGTCGCTCTGGATAAGAGCGTCTGCTAAATGACGTAAATGTGCCCTTGAGCAAGGCACTTAACCCTAATTGCTCCTGTAAGTCGCTCTGGATAAGAGCGTCTGCTAAATGACTAAAATGTAAATGTAAATGTAAGTTTTGACAGAACACCTCCACCTCTCGATCCCATTCTAACCCTGTGTTTTAGGAGTGGTTTCCAAGATTCAGACAAAGCTTTGTCTAGACTCTAAGCATGCTCAATAGTTATAATGTGTCCAGAAGATCTTGAAAGGTTTCTACTGGACTAAAAGCTCAACATGCTCAACTGTTGTAATGTTTCCAGAAGACTTGTAGGTTTACCTGTAGTTTCACCAGGTAGGTTCCCTCTCCAGGTGAGTCAGTCTGTGATGAGGTGCAGGTGGAGGTTCAGGTAGAGGTTGGGTGAGAGGTCAGATTAGAGCCCAGAGGATGACATCATGAGATGGATGTGAAACAGCAATCCCACAGTAGAATAACACCTGACAAGTCCTCTGTCGCTGCAGGAGTCAACTGTCTCGAACAACTGACAGGTCCTCTGTTGCTGCAGGAGTCAACTGTCTAGAACAACTGACAGGTCCTCTGTTCTGTTGCTGCAGGAGTCAACTGTCTAGAACAACTGACAGGTCCTCTGTCGCTGCAGGAGTCAACTGTCTAGAACAACTGACAGGTCCTCTGTCGCTGCAGGAGTCAACTGTCTAGAACAACTGACAGGTCCTCTGTCGCTGCAGGAGTCAACTGTCTAGAACAACTGACAGGTCCTCTCCTCTGTCTCTGCAGGAGTCAACTGTCTAGAACAACTGACAGGTCCTCTGTCGCTGCAGGAGTCAACTGTCTAGAACAACTGACAGGTCCTCTGTCGCTGCAGGAGTCAACTGTCTAGAACAACTGACAGGTCCTCTCTCTGTCGCTGCAGGGAGTCAACTGTCTAGAACAACTGACAGGTCCTCTGTCACTGCAGGAGTCAACTGTCTAGAACAACTGACAGGTCCTCTCCTCTGTCGCTGCAGGAGTCAACTGTCTAGAACAACTGACTGGTCCTCTCCTCTGTCGCTGCAGGAGTCAACTGCTCTAGAACAACTGGACAGGTCCTCTGTCGCTGCAGGAGTCAACTGTCTAGAACAACTGACAGGTCCTCTGTCGCTGCAGGAGTCAACTGTTCTAGAACAACTGACAGGTCCTCTCCTCTCTGTCTCTGCAGGGAGTCAACTGTCTAGAACAACTGACAGGTCCTCTGTCGCTGCAGGAGTCAACTGTCTAGAACAACTGACAGGTCCTCTGTCGCTGCAGGAGTCAACTGTCTAGAACAACTGACAGGTCCTCTGTTGCTGCAGGAGTCAACTGTCTAGAACAACTGACAGGTCCTCTCCTCTGTCGCTGCAGGAGTCAACTGTCTAGAACAACTGACAGGTCCTCTGTCGCTGCAGGAGTCAACTGTCTAGAACAACTGACAGGTCCTCTCCTCTGTCGCTGCAGGAGTCAACTGTCTAGAACAACTGACAGGTCCTCTGTCGCTGCAGGAGTCAACTGTCTAGAACAACTGACAGGTCCTCTGTCTCTGCAGGAGTCAACTGTCTAGAACAACTGACAGGTCCTCTGTTGCTGCAGGAGTCAACTGTCCAGAACAACTGACAGGTCCTCTGTCGCTGCAGGAGTCAACTGTCTGAGAACAACTGACAGGTCCTCTCCTCTGTCGCTGCAGGAGTCAACTGTCTAGAACAACTGACAGGTCCTCTGTCGCTGCAGGAGTCAACTGTCTAGAACAACTGACAGGTCCTCTCCTCTGTCGCTGCAGGAGTCAACTGTCTAGAACAACTGGCAGGTCCTCTGTCGCTGCAGGAGTCAACTGTCTAGAACAACTGACAGGTCCTCTGTCGCTGCAGGAGTCAACTGTCTAGAACAACTGACAGGTCCTCTGTCGCTGCAGGAGTCAACTGTCTAGAACAACTGACATGTCCTCTGTCGCTGCAGGAGTCAACTGTCTCAGAACAACTGACAGGTCCTCTGTCGCTGCAGGAGTCAACTGTCTAGAACAACTGACAGGTCCTCTGTCACTGCAGGAGTCAACTGTCTGGAACAACTGACAGGTCCTCTGTCGCTGCAGGAGTCAACAGTCTTCAACAACTGACAGGTCCTCCTCTGTTCATATCGCTGCAGTAGTCAACTGTCTAGAACAACTGGCAGGTCCTCTATTGCTGCAGGAGTCAACTGTCTAGAACAACTGACATGTCCTCTGTCTCTGCAGGAGTCAACTGCTCTAGAACAACTGACAGGTCCTCTGTCGCTGCAGGAGTCAACTGCTCTAGAACAACTGACAGGTCCTCTGTCGCTGCAGGAGTCAACTGTCTAGAAACAACTGGCAGGTCCTCTATTGCTGCAGGAGTCAACTGTCTAGAACAACTGACATGTCCTCTGTCTCTGCAGGAGTCAACTGTCTAGAACAACTGACAGGTCCTCTGTCGCTGCAGGAGTCAACTGTCTAGAACAACTGACAGGTCCTCTGTCGCTGCAGGAGTCAACTGTCTAGAACAACTGGACAGGTCCTCTGTTGCTGCAGGAGTCAACTGTCTAGAACAACTGACAGGTCCTCTGTTGCTGCAGGAGTCAACTGTCTAGAACAACTGACAGGTCCTCTGTTGCTGCAGGAGTCAACTGTCTAGAACAACTGGCAGGTCCTCTGTTGCTGCAGGAGTCAACTGTCTAGAACAACTGACAGGTCCTCTGTCTCTGCAGGAGTCAACTGCTCTAGAACAACTGACATGTCCTCTGTCGCTGCAGGAGTCAACTGTCTAGAACAACTGACAGGTCCTCTGTCACTGCAGGAGTCAACTGTCTTCGAACAACTGACAGGTCCTCTGTCACTGCAGGAGTCAACTGTCTAGAACAACTGACAGGTCCTCTGTCGCTGCAGGAGTCAACTGTCTAGAACAACTGACAGGTCCTCTCCTCTGTCTCTGCAGGAGTCAACTGTCTAGAACAACTGACAGGTCCTCTGTCGCTGCAGGGAGTCAACTGTCTAGAACAACTGACAGGTCCTCTGTCGCTGCAGGAGTCAACTGTCTGGAACAACTGACAGGTCCTCTCCTCTGTCGCTGCAGGAGTCAACTGTCTAGAACAACTGACAGGTCCTCTGTCACTGCAGGAGTCAACTGTCTAGAACAACTGACAGGTCCTCTCCTCTGTCGCTGCAGGAGTCAACTGTCTAGAACAACTGACAGGTCCTCTCCTCTGTCGCTGCAGGAGTCAACTGTCTAGAACAACTGACAGGTCCTCTGTCGCTGCAGGAGTCAACTGTCTAGAACAACTGACAGGTCCTCTGTCGCTGCAGGGAGTCAACTGTCTAGAACAACTGACAGGTCCTCTCTCTCTGTCTCTGCAGGAGTCAACTGTCTAGAACAACTGACAGGTCCTCTGTCGCTGCAGGAGTCAACTGTCTAGAACAACTGACAGGTCCTCTGTCGCTGCAGGGAGTCAACTGTCTAGAACAACTGACAGGTCCTCTGTTGCTGCAGGAGTCAACTGTCTAGAACAACTGACAGGTCCTCTCCTCTGTCGCTGCAGGAGTCAACTGTCTAGAACAACTGACAGGTCCTCTGTCGCTGCAGGAGTCAACTGTCTAGAACAACTGACAGGTCCTCTCCTCTGTCGCTGCAGGAGTCAACTGTCTAGAACAACTGACAGGTCCTCTGTCGCTGCAGGAGTCAACTGTCTAGAACAACTGACAGGTCCTCTGTCTCTGCAGGAGTCAACTGTCTAGAACAACTGACAGGTCCTCTGTTGCTGCAGGAGTCAACTGTCTAGAACAACTGACAGGTCCTCTGTCGCTGCAGGAGTCAACTGTCTAGAACAACTGACAGGTCCTCTCCTCTGTCGCTGCAGGAGTCAACTGTCTAGAACAACTGACAGGTCCTCTGTCGCTGCAGGAGTCAACTGTCTAGAACAACTGACAGGTCCTCTCCTCTGTCGCTGCAGGAGTCAACTGTCTAGAACAACTGGCAGGTCCTCCTCTGTCGCTGCAGGAGTCAACTGCTCTAGAACAACTGACAGGTCCTCTGTCGCTGCAGGAGTCAACTGTCTAGAACAACTGACAGGTCCTCTGTCGCTGCAGGAGTCAACTGTCTAGAACAACTGACATGTCCTCTGTCGCTGCAGGAGTCAACTGTCTAGAACAACTGACAGGTCCTCTGTCGCTGCAGGAGTCAACTGTCTAGAACAACTGACAGGTCCTCTGTCACTGCAGGAGTCAACTGTCTAGAACAACTGACAGGTCCTCTGTCGCTGCAGGAGTCAACAGTCTTCAACAACTGACAGGTCCTCCTCTGTTCATATCGCTGCAGTAGTCAACTGTCTAGAACAACTGGCAGGTCCTCTATTGCTGCAGGAGTCAACTGTCTAGAACAACTGACATGTCCTCTGTCTCTGCAGGAGTCAACTGTCTAGAACAACTGACAGGTCCTCTGTCGCTGCAGGAGTCAACTGTCTAGAACAACTGACAGGTCCTCTGTCGCTGCAGGAGTCAACTGTCTAGAACAACTGGCAGGTCCTCTATTGCTGCAGGAGTCAACTGTCTAGAACAACTGACATGTCCTCTGTCTCTGCAGGAGTCAACTGTCTAGAACAACTGACAGGTCCTCTGTCGCTGCAGGAGTCAACTGTCTAGAACAACTGGACAGGTCCTCTGTCGCTGCAGGAGTCAACTGTCTAGAACAACTGACAGGTCCTCTGTTGCTGCAGGAGTCAACTGTCTAGAACAACTGACAGGTCCTCTGTTGCTGCAGGAGTCAACTGTCTGAGAACAACTGACAGGTCCTCTGTTGCTGCAGGAGTCAACTGTCTAGAACAACTGGCAGGTCCTCTGTTGCTGCAGGAGTCAACTGTCTAGAACAACTGACAGGTCCTCTGTCTCTGCAGGAGTCAACTGTCTAGAACAACTGACATGTCCTCTGTCGCTGCAGGAGTCAACTGTCTAGAACAACTGACAGGTCCTCTGTCACTGCAGGAGTCAACTGTCTCGAACAACTGACAGGTCCTCTGTCACTGCAGGAGTCAACTGTCTAGAACAACTGACAGGTCCTCTGTTCTGTTGCTGCAGGAGTCAACTGTCTAGAACAACTGACAGGTCCTCTGTCGCTGCAGGAGTCAACTATCTCGAACCACTGACAGGTCCTCTCCTCTGTCGCTGCAGGAGTCAACTGTCTAGAACAACTGACAGGTCCTCTGTCACTGCAGGAGTCAACTGTCTAGAACAACTGACAGGTCCTCTCCTCTGTCGCTGCAGGAGTCAACTGTCTAGAACAACTGACAGGTCCTCTGTCGCTGCAGGAGTCAACTGTCTAGAACAACTGACAGGTCCTCTGTCGCTGCAGGAGTCAACTGTCTAGAACAACTGACAGGTCCTCTGTCGCTGCAGGAGTCAACTGTCTAGGAACAACTGACAGGTCCTCTGTCGCTGCAGGAGTCAACTGTCTAGAACAACTGACAGGTCCTCTGTCGCTGCAGGAGTCAACTGTCTAGAACAACTGACAGGTCCTCTGTTCTGTTGCTGCAGGAGTCAACTGTCTAGAACAACTGACAGGTCCTCTGTCGCTGCAGGAGTCAACTGTCTAGAACAACTGACAGGTCCTCTGTCGCTGCAGGAGTCAACTGTCTAGAACAACTGACAGGTCCTCTGTCGCTGCAGGAGTCAACTGTCTAGAACAACTGACAGGTCCTCTCCTCTGTCTCTGCAGGAGTCAACTGTCTAGAACAACTGACAGGTCCTCTGTCGCTGCAGGAGTCAACTGTCTAGAACAACTGACAGGTCCTCTGTCGCTGCAGGAGTCAACTGTCTAGAACAACTGACAGGTCCTCTCCTCTGTCGCTGCAGGAGTCAACTGTCTAGAACAACTGACAGGTCCTCTGTCACTGCAGGAGTCAACTGTCTAGAACAACTGACAGGTCCTCTCCTCTGTCGCTGCAGGAGTCAACTGTCTAGAACAACTGACAGGTCCTCTCCTCTGTCGCTGCAGGAGTCAACTGTCTAGAACAACTGACAGGTCCTCTGTCGCTGCAGGAGTCAACTGTCTAGAACAACTGACAGGTCCTCTGTCGCTGCAGGAGTCAACTGTCTAGAACAACTGACAGGTCCTCTCCCTCTGTCTCTGCAGGAGTCAACTGTCTAGAACAACTGGACAGGTCCTCTGTCGCTGCAGGAGTCAACTGTCTAGAACAACTGACAGGTCCTCTGTCGCTGCAGGAGTCAACTGTCTAGAACAACTGGCAGGTCCTCTGTTGCTGCAGGAGTCAACTGTCTAGAACAACTGACAGGTCCTCTCCTCTGTCGCTGCAGGAGTCAACTGTCTAGAACAACTGACAGGTCCTCTGTCGCTGCAGGAGTCAACTGTCTAGAACAACTGACAGGTCCTCTCCTCTGTCGCTGCAGGAGTCAACTGTCTAGAACAACTGACAGGTCCTCTGTCGCTGCAGGAGTCAACTGTCTAGAACAACTGACAGGTCCTCTGTCTCTGCAGGAGTCAACTGTCTAGAACAACTGACAGGTCCTCTGTTGCTGCAGGAGTCAACTGTCTAGAACAACTGACAGGTCCTCTGTCGCTGCAGGAGTCAACTGTCTAGAACAACTGACAGGTCCTCTCCTCTGTCGCTGCAGGAGTCAACTGTCTGAGAACAACTGACAGGTCCTCTGTCGCTGCAGGAGTCAACTGTCTAGAACAACTGACAGGTCCTCTCCTCTGTCGCTGCAGGAGTCAACTGTCTAGAACAACTGGCAGGTCCTCTGTCGCTGCAGGAGTCAACTGTCTAGAACAACTGACAGGTCCTCTGTCGCTGCAGGAGTCAACTGTCTAGAACAACTGACAGGTCCTCTGTCGCTGCAGGAGTCAACTGTCTAGAACAACTGACATGTCCTCTGTCGCTGCAGGAGTCAACTGTCTAGAACAACTGACAGGTCCTCTGTCGCTGCAGGAGTCAACTGTCTAGAACAACTGACAGGTCCTCTGTCACTGCAGGAGTCAACTGTCTAGAACAACTGACAGGTCCTCTGTCGCTGCAGGAGTCAACAGTCTTCAACAACTGACAGGTCCTCCTCTGTTCATATCGCTGCAGTAGTCAACTGTCTAGAACAACTGGCAGGTCCTCTATTGCTGCAGGAGTCAACTGTCTAGAACAACTGACATGTCCTCTGTCTCTGCAGGAGTCAACTGTCTAGAACAACTGACAGGTCCTCTGTCGCTGCAGGAGTCAACTGTCTAGAACAACTGACAGGTCCTCTGTCGCTGCAGGAGTCAACTGTCTAGAACAACTGGCAGGTCCTCTATTGCTGCAGGAGTCAACTGTCTAGAACAACTGACATGTCCTCTGTCTCTGCAGGAGTCAACTGTCTAGAACAACTGACAGGTCCTCTGTCGCTGCAGGAGTCAACTGTCTAGAACAACTGACAGGTCCTCTGTCGCTGCAGGAGTCAACTGTCTAGAACAACTGACAGGTCCTCTGTTGCTGCAGGAGTCAACTGTCTAGAACAACTGACAGGTCCTCTGTTGCTGCAGGAGTCAACTGTCTAGAACAACTGACAGGTCCTCTGTTGCTGCAGGAGTCAACTGTCTAGAACAACTGGCAGGTCCTCTGTTGCTGCAGGAGTCAACTGTCTAGAACAACTGACAGGTCTTCTGTCTCTGCAGGAGTCAAATGTCTAGAACAACTGACATGTCCTCTGTCGCTGCAGGAGTCAACTGTCTAGAACAACTGACAGGTCCTCTGTCACTGCAGGAGTCAACTGTCTCGAACAACTGACAGGTCCTCTGTCACTGCAGGAGTCAACTGTCTAGAACAACTGACAGGTCCTCTGTTCTGTTGCTGCAGGAGTCAACTGTCTAGAACAACTGACAGGTCCTCTGTCGCTGCAGGAGTCAACTATCTCGAACCACTGACAGGTCCTCTCCTCTGTCGCTGCAGGAGTCAACTGTCTAGAACAACTGACAGGTCCTCTGTCACTGCAGGAGTCAACTGTCTCAGAACAACTGACAGGTCCCTCTCCTCTGTCGCTGCAGGAGTCAACTGTCTAGAACAACTGACAGGTCCTCTGTCGCTGCAGGAGTCAACTGGTCTAGAACAACTGACAGGTCCTCTGTCGCTGCAGGAGTCAACTGTCTAGAACAACTGACAGGTCCTCTGTCGCTGCAGGAGTCAACTGTCTGGGAACAACTGACAGGTCCTCTGTCGCTGCAGGAGTCAACTGTCTAGAACAACTGACAGGTCCTCTGTCGCTGCAGGAGTCAACTGTCTGAGAACAATTGACAGGTCCTCTGTCGCTGCAGGAGTCAACTGTCTAGAACAACTGACAGGTCCTCTGTCACTGCAGGAGTCAACTGTCCAGAACAACTGACAGGTCCTCTGTCGCTGCAGGAGTCAACAGTCTTCAACAACTGACAGGTCCTCCTCTGTTCATATCGCTGCAGTAG
The DNA here is from genome assembly GCF_020615455.1 of Coregonus clupeaformis. Lineage (NCBI taxonomy): Eukaryota > Metazoa > Chordata > Actinopteri > Salmoniformes > Salmonidae > Coregonus > Coregonus clupeaformis. Next base: position 20,316,128 of record NC_059193.1, read on the forward strand.
TCAACTGTCTAGAACAACTGACAGGTCCTCTGTTGCTGCAGGAGTCAACTGTCTAGGAACAACTGACAGGTCTCTGTCGCTGCAGGAGTCAACTGTCTAGAACAACTGACAGGTCCTCTGTCGCTGCAGGAGTCAACAGTCTTCAACAACTGACAGGTCCTCCTCTGTTCATATCGCTGCAGTAGTCAACTGTCTAGAACAACTGACAGGTCCTCTGTTGCTGCAGGAGTCAACTGTCTAGAACAACTGACAGGTCCTCTGTCGCTGCAGGAGTCAACTGTCTAGAACAATTGACAGGTCCTCTGTCGCTGCAGGAGTCAACTGTCTAGGAACAACTGACAGGTCCTCTGTCACTGCAGGAGTCAACTGTCTAGAACAACTGACAGGTCCTCTGTCGCTGCAGGGAGTCAACAGTCTTCAACAACTGACAGGTCCTCCTCTGTTCATATCGCTGCAGTAGTCAACTGTCTAGAACAACTGACAGGTCCTCTGTTGCTGCAGGAGTCAACTGTCTAGAACAACTGACAGGTCCTCTGTCGCTGCAGGAGTCAACTGTCTAGAACAACTGACAGGTCCTCTGTCGCTGCAGGAGTCAACAGTCTTCAACAACTGACAGGTCCTCCTCTGTTCATATCGCTGCAGTAGTCAACTGTCTAGAACAACTGACAGGTCCTCTGTTGCTGCAGGAGTCAACTGTCTAGAACAACTGACATGTCCTCTGTCTCTGCAGGAGTCAACTGTCTAGAACAACTGACATGTCCTCTGTCGCTGCAGGAGTCAACTGTCTAGAACAACTGACATGTCCTCTGTCGCTGCAGGAGTCAACTGTATAGAACAATTGACAGGTCCTCTGTCGCTGCAGGAGTCAACTGTCTAGAACAACTGACAGGTCCTCTGTCACTGCAGGAGTCAACTGTCTAGAACAACTGACAGGTCCTCTGTCGCTGCAGGAGTCAACAGTCTTCAACAACTGACAGGTCCTCTGTCACTGCAGGAGTCAACTGTCTAGAACAACTGACAGGTCCTCTCCTCTGTCGCTGCAGGAGTCAACTGTCTAGAACAACTGACAGGTCCTCTGTCGCTGCAGGAGTCAACTGTCTAGAACAACTGACAGGTCCTCTGTCGCTGCAGGAGTCAACTGTCTAGAACAACTGACAGGTCCTCTGTCGCTGCAGGAGTCAACTGTCTAGAACAACTGACATGTCCTCTGTCGCTGCAGGAGTCAACTGTCTAGAACAACTGACAGGTCCTCTGTCGCTGCAGGAGTCAACTGTCTAGAACAACTGACAGGTCCTCTGTCGCTGCAGGAGTCAACTGTCTAGAACAATTGACAGGTCCTCTGTCGATGCAGGAGTCAACTGTCTAGAACAACTGACAGGTCCTCTGTCACTGCAGGAGTCAACTGTCTAGAACAACTGACAGGTCCTCTGTCGCTGCAGGAGTCAACAGTATTCAACAACTGACAGGTCCTCCTCTGTTCATATCGCTGCAGTAGTCAACTGTCTAGAACAACTGACAGGTCCTCTGTTGCTGCAGGAGTCAACTGTCTAGAACAACTGGACAGGTCCTCTGTCGCTGCAGGAGTCAACTGTCTAGAACAACTGACAGGTCCTCTGTCGCTGCAGGAGTCAACAGTCTTCAACAACTGACAGGTCCTCCTCTGTTCATATCGCTGCAGTAGTCAACTGTCTAGAACAACTGACAGGTCCTCTGTCACTGCAGGAGTCAACTGTCTAGAACAACTGACAGGTCCTCTGTCGATGCAGGAGTCAACAGTCTTCAACAACTGACAGGTCCTCCTCTGTTCATATCGCTGCAGTAGTCAACTGTCTAGAACAACTGACAGGTCCTCTGTTGCTGCAGGAGTCAACTGTCTAGAACAACTGACATGTCCTCTGTCTCTGCAGGAGTCAACTGTCTAGAACAACTGACAGGTCCTCTGTCGCTGCAGGAGTCAACTGTCTAGAACAACTGACAGGTCCTCTGTCACTGCAGGAGTCAACTGTCTAGAACAACTGACAGGTCCTCTGTCGCTGCAGGAGTCAACAGTCTTCAACAACTGACAGGTCCTCCTCTGTTCATATCGCTGCAGTAGTCAACTGTCTAGAACAACTGACAGGTCCTCTGTTGCTGCAGGACTCAACTGTCTAGAACAACTGACAGGTCCTCTGTCGCTGCAGGAGTCAACTGTCTAGAACAACTGACAGGTCCTCTGTCGCTGCAGGAGTCAACAGTCTTCAACAACTGACAGGTCCTCCTCTGTTCATATCGCTGCAGTAGTCAACTGTCTAGAACAACTGACAGGTCCTCTGTCACTGCAGGAGTCAACTGTCTAGAACAACTGACAGGTCCTCTGTCGCTGCAGGAGTCAACAGTCTTCAACAACTGACAGGTCCTCCTCTGTTCATATCGCTGCAGTAGTCAACTGTCTAGAACAACTGACAGGTCCTCTGTTGCTGCAGGAGTCAACTGTCTAGAACAACTGACATGTCCTCTGTCTCTGCAGGAGTCAACTGTCTAGAACAACTGACAGGTCCTCTGTCGCTGCAGGAGTCAACTGTCTAGAACAACTGACATGTCCTCTGTCGCTGCAGGAGTCAACTGTCTAGAACAATTGACAGGTCCTCTGTCGCTGCAGGAGTCAACTGTCTAGAACAACTGACAGGTCCTCTGTCACTGCAGGAGTCAACTGTCTAGAACAACTGACAGGTCCTCTGTCGCTGCAGGAGTCAACAGTCTTCAACAACTGACAGGTCCTCCTCTGTTCATATCGCTGCAGTAGTCAACTGTCTAGAACAACTGACAGGTCCTCTGTTGCTGCAGGAGTCAACTGTCTAGAACAACTGACAGGTCCTCTGTCGCTGCAGGAGTCAACTGTCTAGAACAATTGACAGGTCCTCTGTCGCTGCAGGAGTCAACTGTCTAGAACAACTGACAGGTCCTCTGTCACTGCAGGAGTCAACTGTCTAGAACAACTGACAGGTCCTCTGTCGCTGCAGGAGTCAACAGTCTTCAACAACTGACAGGTCCTCCTCTGTTCATATCGCTGCAGTAGTCAACTGTCTAGAACAACTGACAGGTCCTCTGTTGCTGCAGGAGTCAACTGTCCAGAACAACTGACAGGTCCTCTGTCGCTGCACGAGTCAACTGTCTAGAACAACTGACAGGTCCTCTGTCGCTGCAGGGAGTCAACAGTCTTCAACAACTGACAGGTCCTCCTCTGTTCATATCGCTGCAGTAGTCAACTGTCTAGAACAACTGACAGGTCCTCTGTTGCTGCAGGAGTCAACTGTCTAGAACAACTGCCATGTCCTCTGTCTCTGCAGGAGTCAACTGTCTAGAACAACTGACATGTCCTCTGTCGCTGCAGGAGTCAACTGTCTAGAACAACTGACATGTCCTCTGTCGCTGCAGGAGTCAACTGTATAGAACAATTGACAGGTCCTCTGTCGCTGCAGGAGTCAACTGTCTAGAACAACTGACAGGTCCTCTGTCACTGCAGGAGTCAACTGTCTAGAACAACTGACATGTCCTCTGTCTCTGCAGGAGTCAACTGTCTAGAACAACTGACAGGTCCTCTGTCACTGCAGGAGTCAACTGTCTAGAACAACTGACAGGTCCTCTCCTCTGTCGCTGCAGGAGTCAACTGTCTAGAACAACTGACAGGTCCTCTGTCGCTGCAGGAGTCAACTGTCTAGAACAACTGACAGGTCCTCTGTCGCTGCAGGAGTCAACTGTCTAGAACAACTGACAGGTCCTCTGTCGCTGCAGGAGTCAACTGTCTAGAACAACTGACATGTCCTCTGTCGCTGCAGGAGTCAACTGTCTAGAACAACTGACAGGTCCTCTGTCGCTGCAGGAGTCAACTGTCTAGAACAACTGACAGGTCCTCTGTCGCTGCAGGAGTCAACTGTCTAGAACAATTGACAGGTCCTCTGTCGCTGCAGGAGTCAACTGTCTAGAACAACTGACAGGTCCTCTGTCACTGCAGGAGTCAACTGTCTAGAACAACTGACAGGTCCTCTGTCGCTGCAGGAGTCAACAGTCTTCAACAACTGACAGGTCCTCCTCTGTCTTCGCTGCAGTAGTCAACTGTCTAGAACAACTGACAGGTCCTCTGTTGCTGCAGGAGTCAACTGTCTAGAACAACTGACAGGTCCTCTGTCGCTGCAGGAGTCAACTGTCTAGAACAACTGACAGGTCCTCTGTCGCTGCAGGAGTCAACAGTCTTCGAACAACTGACAGGTCCTCCTCTGTTCTATCGCTGCAGTAGTCAACTGTCTAGAACAACTGACAGGTCCTCTGTCACTGCAGGGAGTCAACTGTCTAGAACAACTGACAGGTCCTCTGTCGCTGCAGGAGTCAACAGTCTTCAACAACTGACAGGTCCTCCTCTGTTCATATCGCTGCAGTAGTCAACTGTCTAGAACAACTGACAGGTCCTCTGTTGCTGCAGGAGTCAACTGTCTAGAACAACTGACATGTCCTCTGTCTCTGCAGGAGTCAACTGTCTAGAACAACTGACAGGTCCTCTGTCGCTGCAGGAGTCAACTGTCTAGAACAACTGACAGGTCCTCCTCTGTCATATCTGCAGGAGTCAACTGTCTAGAACAACTGACAGGTCCTCTGTCGCTGCAGGAGTCAACAGTCTTCGAACAACTGACAGGTCTCCTCTGTTCATTCGCTGCAGGAGTCAACTGTCTAGAACAACTGACAGGTCCTCTGTTTATCGCTGCAGGACTCAACTGTCTAGAACAACTGACAGGTCCTCTGTTGCTGCAGGAGTCAACTGTCTAGAACAACTGACAGGTCCTCTGTCGCTGCAGGAGTCAACAGTCTTCAACAACTGACAGGTCCTCCTCTGTTCATATCGCTGCAGTAGTCAACTGTCTAGAACAACTGACAGGTCCTCTGTCACTGCAGGAGTCAACTGTCTAGAACAACTGACAGGTCCTCTGTCGCTGCAGGAGTCAACAGTCTTCAACAACTGACAGGTCCTCCTCTGTTCATATCGCTGCAGTAGTCAACTGTCTAGAACAACTGACAGGTCCTCTGTTGCTGCAGGAGTCAACTGTCTGAGAACAACTGACAGGTCCTCTGTCGCTGCAGGGAGTCAACTGTCTAGAACAACTGACATGTCCTCTGTCGCTGCAGGAGTCAACTGTCTAGAACAATTGACAGGTCCTCTGTCGCTGCAGGAGTCAACTGTCTAGAACAACTGACAGGTCCTCTGTCACTGCAGGAGTCAACTGTCTAGAACAACTGACAGGTCCTCTGTCGCTGCAGGAGTCAACAGTCTTCAACAACTGACAGGTCCTCCTCTGTTCATATCGCTGCAGTAGTCAACTGTCTAGAACAACTGACAGGTCCTCTGTTGCTGCAGGAGTCAACTGTCTAGAACAACTGACAGGGTCCTCTGTCGCTGCAGGAGTCAACTGTCTAGAACAACTGACAGGTCCTCTGTCGCTGCAGGAGTCAACAGTCTTCAACAACTGACAGGTCCTCCTCTGTTCATATCGCTGCAGTAGTCAACTGTCTAGAACAACTGACAGGTCCTCTGTCACTGCAGGAGTCAACTGTCTAGAACAACTGACAGGTCCTCTGTCGCTGCAGGAGTCAACAGTCTTCAACAACTGACAGGTCCTCCTCTGTTCATATCGCTGCAGTAGTCAACTGTCTAGAACAACTGACAGGTCCTCTGTTGCTGCAGGAGTCAACTGTCTAGAACAACTGACATGTCCTCTGTCTCTGCAGGAGTCAACTGTCTAGAACAACTGACAGGTCCTCTGTCGCTGCAGGGAGTCAACTGTCTAGAACAACTGACATGTCCTCTGTCGCTGCAGGAGTCAACTGTCTAGAACAACTGACAGGTCCTCTGTTGCTGCAGGAGTCAACTGTCTAGAACAACTGACAGGTCCTCTGTTGCTGCAGGAGTCAACTGTCTAGAACAACTGACAGGTCCTCTGTTGCTGCAGGAGTCAACTGTCTAGAACAACTGGCAGGTCCTCTGTTGCTGCAGGAGTCAACTGTCTAGAACAACTGACAGGTCCTCTGTCTCTGCAGGAGTCAACTGTCTAGAACAACTGACATGTCCTCTGTCGCTGCAGGAGTCAACTGTCTAGAACAACTGACAGGTCCTCTGTTGCTGCAGGAGTCAACTGTCTAGAACAACTGACAGGTCCTCTGTTCTGTTGCTGCAGGAGTCAACTGTCTAGAACAACTGACAGGTCCTCTGTCGCTGCAGGAGTCAACTGTCTCGAACCACTGACAGGTCCTCTCCTCTGTCGCTGCAGGAGTCAACTGTCTAGAACAACTGACAGGTCCTCTCCTCTGTCGCTGCAGGAGTCAACTGTCTAGAACAACTGACAGGTCCTCTGTCACTGCAGGAGTCAACTGTCTAGAACAACTGACAGGTCCTCTCCTCTGTCGCTGCAGGAGTCAACTGTCTAGAACAACTGACAGGTCCTCTGTCGCTGCAGGAGTCAACTTTCTAGAACAACTGACAGGTCGTCTCTCTCTGTCGCTGCAGGAGTCAACTGTCTAGAACAACTGACAGGTCCTCTGTCACTGCAGGAGTCAACTGTCTAGAACAACTGACAGGTCCTCTCCTCTGTCGCTGCAGGAGTCAACTGTCTAGAACAACTGACAGGTCCTCTGTCGCTGCAGGAGTCAACTGTCTAGAACAACTGACAGGTCCTCTGTCGCTGCAGGAGTCAACTGTCTAGAACAACTGACAGGTCCTCTGTCGCTGCTGGAGTCAACTGTCTAGAACAACTGACAGGTCCTCTGTCGCTGCAGGAGTCAACTGTCTAGAACAACTGACAGGTCCTCTGTCGCTGTAGGAGTCAACTGTCTAGAACCACTGACAGGTCCTCTCCTCTGTCGCTGCAGGAGTCAACTGTCTAGAACAACTGACAGGTCCTCTCCTCTGTCACTGCAGGAGTCAACTGTTCTAGAACAACTGACAGGTCCTCTGTCACTGCAGGAGTCAACTGTCTAGAACAACTGACAGGTCCTCTCCTCTGTCGCTGCAGGAGTCAACTGTCTAGAACAACTGACAGGTCCTCTGTCGCTGCAGGAGTCAACTGTCTAGAACAACTGACAGGTCCTCTGTCGCTGCAGGAGTCAACTGTCTAGAACAACTGACAGGTCCTCTGTCACTGCAGGAGTCAACAGTCTTCAACAACTGACAGGTCCTCCTCTGTTCATATCGCTGCAGTAGTCAACTGTCTAGAACAACTGACAGGTCCTCTGTTGCTGCAGGAGTCAACTGTCTAGAACAACTGACAGGTCCTCTGTCGCTGCAGGAGTCAACTGTCTAGAACAACTGACAGGTCCTCTGTCGCTGCAGGAGTCAACAGTCTTCAACAACTGACAGGTCCTCCTCTGTTCATATCGCTGCAGTAGTCAACTGTTTAGAACAACTGACAGGTCCTCTGTCACTGCAGGAGTCAACTGTCTAGAACAACTGACAGGTCCTCTGTTGCTGCAGGAGTCAACAGTCTTCAACAACTGACAGGTCCTCCTCTGTTCATATCGCTGCAGTAGTCAACTGTCTAGAACAACTGACAGGTCCTCTGTCGCTGCAGGAGTCAACTGTCTAGAACAACTGACAGGTCCTCTGTTGCTGCAGGAGTCAACTGTCTAGAACAACTGACAGGTCCTCTGTTGCTGCAGGAGTCAACAGTCTTCAACAACTGACAGGTCCTCCTCTGTTCATATCGCTGCAGTAGTCAACTGTCTAGAACAACTGACATGTCCTCTGTCGCTGCAGGAGTCAACTGTCTAGAACAACTGACAGGTCCTCTGTTGCTGCAGGAGTCAACTGTCTAGAACAACTGACAGGTCCTCTGTTGCTGCAGGAGTCAACTGTCTAGAACAACTGACAGGTCCTCTGTTGCTGCAGGAGTCAACTGTCTAGAACAACTGGCAGGTCCTCTGTTGCTGCAGGAGTCAACTGTCTAGAACAACTGACAGGTCCTCTGTCTCTGCAGGAGTCAACTGTCTAGAACAACTGACATGTCCTCTGTCGCTGCAGGAGTCAACTGTCTAGAACAACTGACAGGTCCTCTGTTGCTGCAGGAGTCAACTGTCTAGAACAACTGACAGGTCCTCTGTTGCTGCAGGAGTCAACTGTCTAGAACAACTGACAGGTCCTCTGTTGCTGCAGGAGTCAACTGTCTAGAACAACTGGCAGGTCCTCTGTTGCTGCAGGAGTCAACTGTCTAGAACAACTGACAGGTCCTCTGTCTCTGCAGGAGTCAACTGTCTAGAACAACTGGCAGGTCCTCTGTTGCTGCAGGATTAAACTGTCTAGAACAACTGACAGGTCCTCTGTTGCTGCAGGAGTCAACTGTCTAGAACAACTGACAGGTCCTCTCCTCTGTCGCTGCAGGAGTCAACTGTCTAGAACAACTGACAGGTCCTCTGTCTCTGCAGGAGTCAACTGTCTAGAACAACTGGCAGGTCCTCTGTTGCTGCAGGATTAAACTGTCTAGAACAACTGGCAGGTCCTCTGTTGCTGCAGGATTAAACTGTCTAGAACAACTGACAGGTCCTCTGTTGCTGCAGGAGTCAACTGTCTAGAACAACTGACAGGTCCTCTGTTGCTGCAGGATTAAACTGTCTAGAACAATTGACAGGTCCTCTGTCTCTGCAGGAGTCAACAGTCTACAACAACTGACAGGTCTTCTGTCGCTGCAGGAGTCAACTGTCTCGAACAACTGACAGGTCTTCTGTCGCTGCAGGAGTCAACTGTCTCGAACAACTGACAGGTCCTCTGTCTCTGCAGGAGTCAACTGTCTAGAACAACTGGCAGGTCCTCTGTCGCTGCAGGAGTCAACAGTCTAGAACAACTGACAGGTCCTCTGTTGCTGCAGGAGTCAACTGTCTCGAACAACTGACAGGTCCTCTGTTGCTGCAGGAGTCAACTGTCTAGAACAACTGACAGGTCCTCTGTCTCTGCAGGAGTCAACTGTCTAGAACAACTGACAGGTCCTCTGTCGCTGCAGGAGTCAACTGTCTAGAACAACTGACAGGTCCTCTGTCGCTGCAGGAGTCAACTGTCTAGAACAACTGACAGGTCCTCTGTCGCTGCAGGAGTCAACTGTCTCGAACCACTGACAGGTCCTCTCCTCTGTCGCTGCAGGAGTCAACTGTCTAGAACAACTGACAGGTCCTCTCCTCTGTCGCTGCAGGAGTCAACTGTCTAGAACAACTGACAGGTCCTCTGTCACTGCAGGAGTCAACTGTCTAGAACAACTGACAGGTCCTCTCCTCTGTCGCTGCAGGAGTCAACTGTCTAGAACAACTGACAGGTCCTCTGTCGCTGCAGGAGTCAACTTTCTAGAACAACTGACAGGTCCTCTCCTCTGTCGCTGCAGGAGTCAACTGTCTAGAACAACTGACAGGTCCTCTGTCACTGCAGGAGTCAACTGTCTAGAACAACTGACAGGACCTCTCCTCTGTCGCTGCAGGAGTCAACTGTCTAGAACAACTGACAGGTCCTCTGTCGCTGCAGGAGTCAACTGTCTAGAACAACTGACAGGTCCTCTGTCGCTGCAGGAGTCAACTGTCTAGAACAACTGACAGGTCCTCTGTCGCTGCTGGAGTCAACTGTCTAGAACAACTGACAGGTCCTCTGTCGCTGCAGGAGTCAACTGTCTAGAACAACTGACAGGTCCTCTGTCGCTGCAGGAGTCAACTGTCTAGAACCACTGACAGGTCCTCTCCTCTGTCGCTGCAGGAGTCAACTGTCTAGAACAACTGACAGGTCCTCTCCTCTGTCACTGCAGGAGTCAACTGTCTAGAACAACTGACAGGTCCTCTGTCACTGCAGGAGTCAACTGTCTAGAACAACTGACAGGTCCTCTCCTCTGTCGCTGCAGGAGTCAACTGTCTAGAACAACTGACAGGTCCTCTGTCGCTGCAGGAGTCAACTGTCTAGAACAACTGACAGGTCCTCTGTCGCTGCAGGAGTCAACTGTCTAGAACAACTGACAGGTCCTCTGTCACTGCAGGAGTCAACAGTCTTCAACAACTGACAGGTCCTCCTCTGTTCATATCGCTGCAGTAGTCAACTGTCTAGAACAACTGACAGGTCCTCTGTTGCTGCAGGAGTCAACTGTCTAGGACAACTGACAGGTCCTCTGTCGCTGCAGGAGTCAACTGTCTAGAACAACTGACAGGTCCTCTGTCGCTGCAGGAGTCAACAGTCTTCAACAACTGACAGGTCCTCCTCTGTTCATATCGCTGCAGTAGTCAACTGTTTAGAACAACTGACAGGTCCTCTGTCACTGCAGGAGTCAACTGTCTAGAACAACTGACAGGTCCTCTGTTGCTGCAGGAGTCAACAGTCTTCAACAACTGACAGGTCCTCCTCTGTTCATATCGCTGCAGTAGTCAACTGTCTAGAACAACTGACAGGTCCTCTGTTGCTGCAGGAGTCAACTGTCTAGAACAACTGACATGTCCTCTGTCTCTGCAGGAGTCAACTGTCTAGAACAACTGACAGGTCCTCTGTCGCTGCAGGAGTCAACTGTCTAGAACAACTGACATGTCCTCTGTCGCTGCAGGAGTCAACTGTCTAGAACAACTGACAGGTCCTCTGTTGCTGCAGGAGTCAACTGTCTAGAACAACTGACAGGTCCTCTGTTGCTGCAGGAGTCAACTGTCTAGAACAACTGACAGGTCCTCTGTTGCTGCAGGAGTCAACTGTCTAGAACAACTGGCAGGTCCTCTGTTGCTGCAGGAGTCAACTGTCTAGAACAACTGACAGGTCCTCTGTCTCTGCAGGAGTCAACTGTCTAGAACAACTGACATGTCCTCTGTCGCTGCAGGAGTCAACTGTCTAGAACAACTGACAGGTCCTCTGTTGCTGCAGGAGTCAACTGTCTAGAACAACTGACAGGTCCTCTGTTGCTGCAGGAGTCAACTGTCTAGAACAACTGACAGGTCCTCTGTTGCTGCAGGAGTCAACTGTCTAGAACAACTGGCAGGTCCTCTGTTGCTGCAGGAGTCAACTGTCTAGAACAACTGACAGGTCCTCTGTCTCTGCAGGAGTCAACTGTCTAGAACAACTGGCAGGTCCTCTGTTGCTGCAGGATTAAACTGTCTAGAACAACTGACAGGTCCTCTGTTGCTGCAGGAGTCAACTGTCTAGAACAACTGACAGGTCCTCTCCTCTGTCGCTGCAGGAGTCAACTGTCTAGAACAACTGACAGGTCCTCTGTCTCTGCAGGAGTCAACTGTCTAGAACAACTGGCAGGTCCTCTGTTGCTGCAGGATTAAACTGTCTAGAACAACTGGCAGGTCCTCTGTTGCTGCAGGATTAAACTGTCTAGAACAACTGACAGGTCCTCTGTTGCTGCAGGAGTCAACTGTCTAGAACAACTGACAGGTCCTCTGTTGCTGCAGGATTAAACTGTTAGAACAATTGACAGGTCCTCTGTCTCTGCAGGAGTCAACAGTCTACAACAACTGACAGGTCTTCTGTCGCTGCAGGAGTCAACTGTCTCGAACAACTGACAGGTCTTCTGTCGCTGCAGGAGTCAACTGTCTCGAACAACTGACAGGTCCTCTGTCTCTGCAGGAGTCAACTGTCTAGAACAACTGGCAGGTCCTCTGTCGCTGCAGGAGTCAACAGTCTAGAACAACTGACAGGTCCTCTGTTGCTGCAGGAGTCAACTGTCTCGAACAACTGACAGGTCCTCTGTTGCTGCAGGAGTCAACTGTCTAGAACAACTGACAGGTCCTCTGTCGCTGCAGGAGTCAACTGTCTAGAACAACTGACAGGTCCTCTGTCGCTGCAGGAGTCAACTGTCTAGAACAACTGACAGGTCCTCTGTCGCTGCAGGAGTCAACTGTCTAGAACAACTGACAGGTCCTCTGTCGCTGCAGGAGTCAACTGTCTAGAACCACTGACAGGTCCTCTGTTGCTGCAGGATTAAACTGTCTAGAACAATTGACAGGTCCTCTGTCTCTGCAGGAGTCAACAGTCTACAACAACTGACAGGTCTTCTGTCGCTGCAGGAGTCAACTGTCTCGAACCACTGACAGGTCCTCTCCTCTGTCGCTGCTGGAGTCAACTGTCTCGAACAACTGACAGGTCCTCTGTCTCTGCAGTAGTCAACTGTCTAGAACAACTGACAGGTCTTCTGTCGCTGCAGGAGTCAACTGTCTAGAACAACTGACAGGTATAACTGACAGGTCATATAATTGTTATAATCTCCACCCGGCACAGCCAGAAGGGGACAGGCCACCCCTCAGAGCCTTGTTCCTCTCTACCCAGTACAGCCAGAAGAGGACTGGTCACCCCTCGGAGCCTGGTTCCTCTCTACCCAGTACAGCCAGTAGAGGACTGGTCACCCCTCAGACCCTGGTTCCTCTCTACCCAGTACAGCCAGAAGGGGACAGGCCACCCCTCAGAGCCTGGTTCCTCTCTACCCAGTACAGCCAGTAGAGGACTGGCCACCCCTCAGAGCCTGGTTCCTCTCTACCCAGTACAGCCAGAAGGGGACTGGCCACCCCTCAGAGCCTGGTTCCTCTCTACCCAGTACAGCCAGAAGGGGACTGGCCACCCCTCAGAGCCTTGTTCCTCTCTACCCAGTACAGCCAGAAGGGGACAGGCCACCCCTCAGAGCCTGGTTCCTCTGGTCTACCCAGTACAGCCAGTAGAGGACTGGTCACCCCTCAGAGCCTGGTTCCTCTCTACCCAGTACAGCCAGTAGAGGACTGGCCACCCCTCAGAGCCTGGTTCCTCTCTACCCAGTACAGCCAGTAGAGGACTGGCTACCCCTCAGAGCCTGGTTCCTCTCTACCCAGTACAGCCAGTAGAGGACTGGTCACCCCTCAGAGCCTGGTTCCTCTCTACCCAGTACAGCCAGTAGAGGACTGGCCACCCCTCAGAGCCTGGTTCCTCTCTAGGTTTCTGCCTTTCTAGGGAGTTTTTCCACCGTGCTTCTACATTTACATTTTTTACATTTTTGTAATTTAGCAGACGCTCTTATCCAGAGCGAATTACAGTTAGTGAGTGCATACATTTTCAAACTGGCCCCCCGTGGGAAACGATCCCACTACCCTGGCGTTGCAAGCACCATGCTCTACCAACTGAGCTACAGGGGACTACATCTGCATTGCTTACTGTTTGGGCGTTTTACCTGGGTTTCTGTATAGCACTTTGTGACATCTGCTGATGTAAAAAGGGCTTTATAAATCAAATTTATATTTGATTGATTGATTGATTGATTGAACTGGACAAGAACCTGACACTCTCAGCACACAGGGGTACAAACACCTACCTGGAGGTGACAGCATTCCCTCCCAAATATGCCCCCCTAGACACAATTATGATAAAACAACCAACAAATAACGGATCATAACACCTGCAGCTCTGTCACAAGCTGGGTATGTACATAGTCAAAGACAAGCTTTGAGGGGACTCCTACGGTAGGTACACCTATAGCTCATCTCTTGGCAGTAGTACTGTAGACTACTTTATCACTGACCTCAACCCAGAGTCTCTCAGAGTGTTCACAGTCAGCCCACTGACACCCCTATCAGAGCACAGCAACATCACAGTCTACTTGAACAGAGCAATACTCAATCATGAGGCATCAAAGCGAAAGGAACTAAATAATATTAATAAATGCTACAGATGGAAGGAAAGTAGTTTGGAAACCTACCAAAAAACAACTAAGCAACAACAAAGTCAATCCCTTTTAGACAATTTCCTGGACAAAACATTTCACTGTAATAGTGAAGTTGTAAACTTGGCAGTTGGATGCCTAAACAGTATATTTAACCTTTTCGCTTCCTTATCGACACATTTTAAGCAAACAACCTAAGAAAATTAAAACAAATGGTTTGATGAAGAATGCAAAAACCTAAGAAAGATATTGAGAAACCTATCCAACCAAAAACAGAGACCCAGAAAACCTGAGCTTATGCCTTCACTATGGTGAATCACTAATACAATCAATGATGTCGTTCTTGCTGCTGGTGACTCTCGGATCCACCTCTACGCAGACGACACCATTTTGTATACATCTGGCCCTTCATTGGACACTGTGTTAACAAACCTCCAAACGAGCTTCAATGCCATACAACACTCCTTCAGTAGCCTCCAACTGCCCTTAAACACTAGTAAAACTAAATGCATGCTTTTCAATCGAACGCTGCTGGCACCCGCCCACCCGACTAGAATCACCACTCTCGACGGGTCTGACCTAGAGTATGTGGACAACTACAAATACCTAGGTGTCTGGTTAGACTGTAAACTCAACTTCCAGACTCACATAAAGAATCTCCAATCCAAAGTTAAATCTAGAATCGGCTTCCTATTTCGCAACAAAGCCTCCTTCACTCATGCTGCCAAACATGCCCTCGTAAAACTGACTATCCTACCGATCCTTGACTTCGGCGATGTCATTTACAAAATAGCCTCCAACACTCTACTCAGCAAATTGGATGTAGTCTATCACAGTGCCATCCGTTTTGTCTCCAAAGCCCCATACACTACCCACCACTGTGACCTGTACGCTTTGTTGGCTGGTCCTCACTACATGTTCGTCGTCAAACCCACTGGCTCCAGGCCATCTATAAATCACTGCTAGGCAAATCCCCGCCTTATCTTAGCTCATTGGTCACCATAGCAGCACCCACCCGTAGTCTGCGCTCCAGCAGGTATATCTCACTGGTCATTCCCAAAGCCAACACCTCCTTTGGCCGCCATTCCTTCCAGTTCTCTGCTGCCAATGACTGGAACGAATTGCAAAAATCTCTGAAGCTGGAGACTCTTATCTCCCTCAATAACTTTAAGCATCAGTTGTCAGAGCACCTTACCGATCACTGCACCTGTACACAGCCCATCTGAAATTAGCCCACCCAACTACCTCATCCCTATATTCTTATTTATTTTGCTCTTTTGCACCCCAGTATCTCTATTTGCACATAATCTCTTGCACATCTAGCATTCCAGTGTTAATACTATTGTAATTATTCTGCACTATAGCCTATTTATTGCCTTACCTCCATAACTTGCTACATTTGCACACACTGTATATATATTTTCTGTTGTATTTTTGACTTTATGTTTTTTACCCCATATGTAACTCTGTGTTGTTTTTATTGCACTGCTTTGCTTTATCTTGGCCAGGTCGCAGTTGTAAATGAGAACCTGTTCTCAACTGCCTTACCTGGTTAAATAAAGGTGAAATAAAATAAAATAAAACATAAATACACTACGGAAAAAGAAGGAACAGCACGTCAGAAATCAGCTCAATGTAATTGAAGAATCGATAGACTCTAACCACTTCTGGGAAAATTGGAACACACTAAACAAACAACAACACGATGAGTTATCTATCCAAAATGGATGGACAAATCACTTCTCCAATCTTTTTGACTCTTTAACAAAGAAAAATTGCAAAAACATCTACATGATCAATTACACATCTTATAATCAGCTATTAAAGACCAGAACCCACTGGATTCTCCAATTACATTGAATGAACTACAGGACAAAATACAAACCCTTCAACCTAAAAAGGCCTGTGGTGTTGATGGTAAATGAAATGATCAAATATACAGGCCACAAAATCCAATTGGCTATACTTAAACTCTTTAACATCATCCTCAGCTCTGGCATCTTCCCCAATATTTGGAACCATGGACTGATCATCCCAATCCACAAAAGTGGAGACAAATTTGACCCCAATAACTACCGTGGGATGTGCGTCAACATCAACCTTGAGAAAATCCTCTGAATTATCATAAACAGCAGACTCGTACATTTCCTCAGTGAAAACAATGTACTGAGCAAATGTCAAATTGGCTTTATACCAAATTACCGTATGGCAGACCACGTATTAACCCTACACACCCTAATTGACAAACAAACAAAACAAAACAAAGGCAAAGTCTTCTCATGCTTTGTTGATTTCAAAAAAGCTTTTGACTCAATTTGGCATGAGGGTCTGCTATACAGATTGATGGAAAGTGGTGTTGGGGGATAAACATACGACATTATAAAATCCATGAACACAAACAACAAGTGTGCGGTTAAAATTGGCAAAAAACACACACATTTCTTTCCACAGGGCCGTGGGGTGAGACAGGGATGCAGTTTAAACCCCACCCTCTTCAACATATATATCAATGAATTGGCGAGGGCACTAGAACAGTCTGCAGCACCCGGCCTCACCCTACTAGAATATGAAGTCAAATGTCTACTGTTAGCTGATGATCTGGTGCTTCTGTCCCCAACCAAAGACGGCCTACAGCAGCACTTAGATCTTCTGCACAGATTCTGTCAGACCTGGGCCCTGACAGTAAATCTCAGTAAGACAAAAATAATGGTGTTCCAAAAAAGGTCCCATTGCCAGGAACACAAATACAAATTCAATCTAGACATCATTGCCCTAGAGCACACAAAAAACTATACCTACCTCGGCCTAAACATCAGCACCACAAGTAAATTCCACAAAGCTGTGAACGATCTGAGACACAAGGCAAGAAGAGCCTTCTACGCCATCAAAAGGAACATAAAATTCAACATCCCAATTAGGATCTGGTAAAAAATACTTGAATCAGTTATGGAACCCATTGCCCTTTATGGTTGTGAGGTCTGGGGTCCGCTCACCAACCAAGAATTCACAAAATGGGACAAACATCAAATTGGAGACTGCATGCAGAATTCTACAAAAACATCCTCGGTGTACAACGTAAAAGACCAAATAATGCATGCAGAGCAGAATTATGCCGATACCCGCTAATTATCAAATTCCAGAAAATAGCTATTAAATTCTACAACCACCTAAAAGGAATTGATTCCAAAACCTTCCATAACAAAGCCATCACTTACAGAGAGATTAACCAAAAGAAGATTTCCTAAACCAGCTGGTCCTAAAACACAAACAGACCCCACAGAGCCCCAGGATAGCAACAGCAACACAATTAGACCCAACCAAATCTTGAGAAAACAAAAAGAGAATTACTTGACACATTGAATAGAATTTACCATAAAACAGAGCAAACTGGAATGCTATTTGGCCCTAAACAGAGAACACACAGTGGCAGAATACCTGACCACTGTGATTGACCCAAAATTAAGGAAAGCTTTGATTATGTACAGACTCAGTGAGCATAGCCTTGCTATTGAGAAAGGCCACCGTAGGCAGACCTGGCTCTCAAGAGAAGACAGGCTACGTGCACACTGCCCACAAAATGAGGTGGAAACTGTGCTGCACTTCCTAACCTCCTGTCACGAGTGTCAGTGTAATGCGGTGGGTCGAAGTCAGGCGCAGGACACAGAACTCTCAGAAACGTACTTTACTGAGAAATGAGTAAAGAATACAATACAGAAATCTCTCCACACAGGGAGGAACTAACCCGCTCACAAACGACACACGAAACGAAAACAACCACGCACAAAACACATTGGGAGCCACTGGGTTAAATAGGGAAGGAGTGATTACAATAAAGTTCACATGTTCCAGAAGGTATTTCTGAACAAAAACGTATAAAAAAAAATAAAGTATTTTCAAATGCCTCTCCTGTGAAGCAGTTCAATAAATCCCTTTGAATTGAAAATAGGATTACTGGATACACAGTAGTACACCCAAACAGACAGACACACACACACACATATAAACACACAAACACACATGCATGCAGACATACAGACTGGGAATATTATAAACATTGACCTGAATTAAGCGGCTGTTTAGTAACTCAGTAAGACTCTGTAAAGGAAGCGATAAACAACATTGTATAATTTCCCAGAATGCTCTAGACTTTACTCTGCAACCTCTCCCCAACAACAACCCAACAATTGAAGGTTATGTGTGTGCGTGTGCATGCATGTTTATGTGTTTGTGAGTCTGTAAGAGACGTATGCAGCTCTCCGGTGTTGTAGCAGCTTAAAGCAGGAACTCATTCAGAGGGACAATAGACCATTGCTCCAGTCATAACAAGCATTTGGCCCCACAGCCCAACAGGCTTAGGTAGTTCTAGCTACATGTACAGCTATCTACGCTCTCTCTCTCTCTCTCTCTCTCTCTCTCTCTCTCTCTCTCTCTCTCTCTCTCTCTCTCTCTCTCTCTCTCTCTCTCTCTCTCTCCTCTCTCTCTCTCTCTCTCTCTCTCTCTCTCTCTCTCTCTCTCTCTCTCTCTCTCTCTCTCTCTCTCTCTCTCTCTCTCTCTCTCTCTCTCTCTCTCTCTCTCTCTCCAAATCCTCTGGCACAAAAATGCAATAGATTTCTTCTTGCTACCACCCCTCAAGCTGTTTCCACAGCAACAGGAGTATGCGCAATAAAACTCAACCTTAACAACAAGGAGTTGAATAACTACTGACGGTATGCGGATATCCTTCAAGAGACAGACATTCGCATATTGCCTTGGGCTACCTGATTGACAGTTCCGAACTTGACTTTGAACTGAACATTCCAGTCATTGGATAACTTCCCACTTGATCAGCTGATCAGGATGTTGACAATGTCTTATTCCCTGGCTCAAACCGTATGCAGTGATACTGTGTAACAAGTCGACCTCAGTAGCAAGGATCAAATTGTCATTCACACGATAACGACAGGTCTGACACAGCCACTGCTGTAGCTGAGGTGGGAGATCCTGAACCATACCCCGGATTTGAAGCTGAGGTGGGAGAACCTGAACCATACCCCGGATTTGAAGCTGAGGTGGGAGATCCTGAACCATACCCCGGATTTGAAGCTGAGGTGGGAGAACCTGAACCATACCCCGGATTTGAAGCTGAGGTGCAACTAATGCTTGGAAATGCAAACGCGATGCTAAATGACACAGTGCATATTCCCACAGATCCTAACGTGGCCCCTACTTTCCAATGTTAGTACACAATTCCTCTCATCGCCTACGCTTCTATCCAATAAATCTTTGACACTCTGTTGGAGAAACTGATTATCAGGGAGTGCAACAGTACATACATCTCCCCTTTGTGGCCTGTGTTAAAACCTGGTGCCTAACCTGGTGCCTAACCTGGTGCCTAACCTGGTGCCTAACCTGGTGCCTAACCTGGTGCCTAATAATTGACTATCAGCAGCTGAACAGACAAATCCCACTTTCCAGATGGCCAATGATTAGTCTGGACAAAGAACTGGCGAAAATGACACAGGCCAAGTACTTCTCCACTGTCGATGTGGCAAATGGTTTGTGGAGAATGAAAGTTGAACCCAAAGACCAACACAAACCTTCTAAAATGTTGGATATTCAAACTCGCCAGTGGAGTTCAATGTCTTCTTGCACAAGGCCATTGGAGACATATCAGCCAGCGGAAACCTGATCTACTGTATGTGGACGATATCCTCATGCGCAGCCAAACTTGGAATGATCACTTGGCTGAACTAGGGCACGTTCTCAATCAGCTGACGAACGCAGGTGCCCAACTGTTAATCACAAAAGGAAAGTGGTGCCAAACAAAAGTTGGGTATGTAGGAATCCTAGTTAGATCGAACGGATTCCCCAATCAGGCAGAATATACAGCAATACAGATGATACAGACCTCCTGCTAATGTCTTGGAATTGTGCAGCTTCCTGGGTATATGCAATTCATTGAAGACTGCAGATCTGGCCAGACCCTATGCAGATCTGGCACTACTTAAAAAATACAGGATATTTGAACATCAACAACCAATGGATGCTTTGAAACAACCTCTGCACTGCTCCATGTCTTGCCTACCCTGACAAAAACAAAGAGTTCCACCTTAGCGCATAGAATAAAAAAAGTATTGTCGGATATTATTCATCCTAATTTTACCGTTTTATTTTACCATCACACCTCCTCCTCCATGCTTCACGGTGGGAACCACACATGCAGAGGTCATCCTGTCACGCCCTGGCTCTGGGGACTATGTTATGTTGAGCCAGGGTGTGTAAGTCTATGTTTTGTATATCTATGTTGGCCTGAGTGACTCCCAATCAGAGGCAACGAGTGTCAGCTATTTAACTATCGGTCTTTTCACTTTGTGTTGTGGTTTCTTGTTCCTTTTGGTTTGTGTATCGAAGGACTTCACGTTTCGTTCATTGTTTTGATCGTGTGATCTAGTTAATAAATATAAATATGTTCACCCGCAACGCTGCGCCTTGGTCCTCTCTGTTCGACGAGCGTGACACATCCGTTCACCTACTCTGCATCTCACAAGGACACGGCGGTTGGGAACCAAAAATCTCAAATTTGGACTCATCAGACCAAAGGACAGATTTCCATTCATCTAATGTCCATTGCTCATGTTTCTTGGCCCAAGCAATTTTCTTATTCTTACTGGTGTCATTTAGTAGTGGTTTCTTTGCAGCAATTTGACCATGAAGGCCTGATTCACACAGTCTCCTCTGAACAGTTGATGTTGAGATGTGTCTGTTACTTGAACTCTGTGAATAATTTATTTGGGCTGCAATCTGAGGTGCAGTTAACTCAAATGAAGTTATGGGTCTTCCATTCCTGTGGCGGTCCTCATGAGAGCTAGTTTCATCATAGCACTTGATGGTTTTTGCGACTGCACTTGAAGAAACTTTTAAAGTTCTTGAAATGTTACGTATTGACTGACCTTCATGTCTTAAAATAATGATGGACTGTCGTTTCTCTTTGCTTATTTGAGCTGTTCTTGCCATAATATGGACTTGGTCTTTTACCAATTAGGGCTATCTTCTATATTTTCTGTAAGGAAAACCCTTGAATGAGTAGGTGATCTAAAACTTTTGACCGGTAGTGTAGTCCCCTGTAGCTCAGTTGGTAGAGCATGGCGCTTGCAACGCCAGGGTTGTGGGTTCGTTTCCATGGGGGGCCAGTATGAAAATGTATGCACTCACTAACTGTAAGTCGCTGTGGATAAGAGTGTCTGCTAAATGACTAAAATGTAGTGTACATTTACACCTAAATCATTTCATCTAACCCATAACTGTAATGAATACTCAGGGAGAAAAAGGTGTAGATTCACGCGCGGCAGGTGTTTATTACGCCTTCATAGAAGCCAGGAATCGTGGTCGCAGGCAATGGTCATACACAAGTAGGCAAACAGGCAGGTGAAACAAAACTAGGACTGAAGGCTAAAACTGGTTCTCTCAAACGAGCTAGGAAAAGGCTTAGAGCCAAAACGAACAATACCTCACAAGGCACAAACAGAAAGAACTGAACTAAATAAGGAGCTGATGAGACCAGGTGAGTAACTAACACAGGTAAAATC
Organism: Coregonus clupeaformis; assembly: GCF_020615455.1. NCBI lineage: Eukaryota > Metazoa > Chordata > Actinopteri > Salmoniformes > Salmonidae > Coregonus > Coregonus clupeaformis. The sequence continues at coordinate 20,337,339 of NC_059193.1, forward strand.
AATGAACAAACATGGAAGACAGGGCTACGTTCAAGAACACAAAGAAACAGGGCTACGTTCAAGAACACAAAGAAACAGGGCTACGTTCAAGAACACAAAGAAACAGGGCTACATTCAAGAACACAAAGAAACAGGGCTACGTTCAAGAACACAAAGAAACAGGGCAACGTTCAAGAACACAAAGAAACAGGGCTACGTTCAAGAACACAAATAAACAGGGCTACGTTCAAGAACACAAAGAAACAGGGCTACATTCAAGAACACAAAGAAACAGGGCTACGTTCAAGAACACAAAGAAACAGGGCAACGTTCAAGAACACAAAGAAACAGGGCTACGTTCAAGAACACAAAGAAACAGGGCTACGTTCAAGAACACAAAGAAACAGGGCTACGTTCAAGAACACAAAGAAACAGGGCTACGTTCAAGAACACAAAGAAACTGGGCTACGTTCAAGAACACAAAGAAACAGGGCTACGTTCAAGAACACAAAGAAACTGGGCTACGTTCAAGAACACAAAGAAACAGGGCTACGTTCAAGAACACAAAGAAACAGGGCAACGTTCAAGAACACAAAGAAACAGGGCTACGTTCAAGAACACAAAGAAACAGGGCAACGTTCAAGAACACAAAGAAACAGGGCTACGTTCAAGAACACAAAGAAACAGGGCTACGTTCAAGAACACAAAGAAACAGGGCTACGTTCAAGAACACAAAGAAACAGGGCTACGTTCAAGATCACAAAGAAACAGGGCTACGTTCAAGAACACAAAGAAACAGGGCTACGTTCAAGAACACAAAGAAACAGGGCTACGTTCAAGAACACAAAGAAACAGGGCTACGTTCAAGAACACAAAGAAACAGGGCTACGTTCAAGAACACAAAGAAACAGGGCTACGTTCAAGAACACAAAGAAACAGGGCTACGTTCAAGAACACAAAGAAACAGGGCTACGTTCAAGAACACAAAGAAACAGGGCTACGTTCAAGAACACAAAGAAACAGGGCTACGTTCAAGAACACAAAGAAACTGGGCTACGTTCAAGAACACAAAGAAACAGGGCTACGTTCAAGAACACAAAGAAACAGGGCTACGTTCAAGAACACAAAGAAACAGGGCTACGTTCAAGAACACAAAGAAACAGGGCTACGTTCAAGAACACAAAGAAACAGGGCTACGTTCAAGAACACAAAGAAACAGGGCTACGTTCAAGAACACAAAGAAACAGGGCTACGTTCAAGAACAAAAAGAAACAGGGCTACGTTCAAGAACACAAAGAAACAGGGCTACGTTCAAGAACACAAAGAAACAGGGCTACGTTCAAGAACACAAAGAAACAGGGCTACGTTCAAGAACACAAAGAAACAGGGCTACGTTCAAGAACACAAAGAAACAGGGCTACGTTCAAGAACACAAAGAAACAGGGCTACGTTCAAGAACACAAAGAAACAGGGCTACGTTCAAGAACACAAAGAAACAGGGCTACGTTCAAGAACACAAAGAAACAGAGCTACGTTCAAGAGCACAAAGAAACAGGGCTACGTTCAAGAACACAAAGAAACAAGGCTACGTTCAAGAACACAAAGAAACAAGGCTAGTTTCAAAAACACAAAGAAACAGAGCTACGTTCAAGAGCACAAAGAAACAGGGCTACGTTCGAGAACACAAAGAAACAGGGCTACGTTCAAGAACACAAAGAAACAGGACTACGTTCAAGAACACAAAGAAACAGGGCTACGTTCAAGAACACAAAGAAACAGGGCTACGTTCAAGAACACAAAGAAACAGGGCTACGTTCAAGAACACAAAGAAACAGGGCTGCGTTCAAGAACACAAAGAAACAGGGCTACGTTCAAGAACACAAAGAAACAGGGCTACGTTCAAGAACACAAAGAAACAGGGCTACGTTCAAGAACAAAGAAACAGGGCTACGTTCAAGAACACAAAGAAACAGGGGCTACGTTCAAGAACACAAAGAAACAGGGCTACGTTCAAGAACACAAAGAAACAGAGCTACGTTCAAGAGCACAAAGAAACAGGGCTACGTTCAAGAACACAAAGAAACAGGGCTACGTTCAAGAGCACAAAGAAACAGGGCTACGTTCAAGAACACAAAGAAACAGGACTACGTTCAAGAGCACAAAGAAACAGGGCTACGTTCAAGAACACAAAGAAACAGGGCTACGTTCAAGAACACAAAGAAACAGGGCTACGTTCAAGAACACAAAGAAACAGGGCTACGTTCAAGAACACAAAGAAACAGGGCTACGTTCAAGAACACAAAGAAACAGGACTACGTTCAAGAACACAAAGAAACAGAGCTACGTTCAAGAACACAAAGAAACAGGGCTACGTTCAAGAACACAAAGAAACAGGGCTACGTACAAGAACACAAAGAAACAGGGCTACGTTCAAGAACACAAAGAAACAGGGCTACGTTCAAGAACACAAAGAAACAGGGACTACGTTCAAGAGCACAAAGAAACAGGGCTACGTTCAAGAACACAAAGAAACAGGGCTACGTTCAAGAACACAAAGAAACAGGGCTACGCTCAAGAACACAAAGAAACAGGGCTACGCTCAAGAACACAAAGAAACAGGGCTACGTTCAAGAACACAAAGAAACAGGGCTACGTTCAAGAACACAAAGAAACAGGGCTACGTTCAAGAACACAAAGAAACAGAGCTACGTTCAAGAGCACAAAGAAACTGGGCTACGTTCAAGAACACAAAGAAACAGGGCTACGTTCAAGAACACAAAGAAACAGGACTACGTTCAAGAACACAAAGAAACAGGGCTACGTTCAAGAACACAAAGAAACAGGGCTACGTTCAAGAACACAAAGAAACAGGGCTACGTTCAAGAACACAAAGAAACAGGGCTACGTTCAAGAACACAAAGAAACGGGACTACGTTCAAGAACACAAAGAAACGGGACTATGTTCAAGAACACAAAGAAACAGGGCTACGTTCATGAACACAAAGAAACAGGGCTACGTTCAAGAACACAAAGAAACAGGGCTACGCTCAAGAACACAAAGAAACAGGGCTACGTTCAAGAACACAAAGAAACAGGGCTACGTTCAAAAACACAAAGAAACAGGGCTACGTTCAAGAACACAAAGAAACAGGGCTACGTTCAAGAACACAAAGAAACAGGGCTACGTTCAAGAACACAAAGAAACAGGGCTACGTTCAAGAACACAAAGAAACTGGGCTACGTTCAAGAACACAAAGAAACAGGGCTACGTTCAAGAACACAAAGAAACAGGGCTACGTTCAAGAACACAAAGAAACAGGGCTACGTTCAAGAACACAAAGAAACAGGGCTACGTTCAAGAACACAAAGAAACAGGGCTACGTTCAAGAACACAAAGAAACAGGGCTACGTTCAAGAACACAAAGAAACAGGGCTACGTTCAAGAACACAAAGAAACAGGGCTACGTTCAAGAACACAAAGAAACAGGGCTACGTTCAAGAACACAAAGAAACTGGGCTACGTTCAAGAACACAAAGAAACAGGGCTACGTTCAAGAACACAAAGAAACAGGGCTACGTTCAAGAACACAAAGAAACAGGGCTACGTTCAAGAACACAAAGAAACAGGGCTACGTTCAAGAACACAAAGAAACAGGGCTACGTTCAAGAACACAAAGAAACAGGGCTACGTTCAAGATCACAAAGAAACAGGGCTACGTTCAAGAACACAAAGAAACAGGGCTACGTTCAAGAACACAAAGAAACAGGGCTACGTTCAAGAACACAAAGAAACTGGGCTACGTTCAAGAACACAAAGAAACAGGGCTACGTTCAAGAACACAAAGAAACAGGGCTACGTTCAAGAACACAAAGAAACAGGGCTACGTTCAAGAACACAAAGAAACAGGGCTACGTTCAAGAACACAAAGAAACAGGGCTACGTTCAAGAACACAAAGAAACAGGGCTACGTTCAAGAACACAAAGAAACAGGGCTACGTTCAAGAACAAAAAGAAACAGGGCTACGTTCAAGAACACAAAGAAACAGGGCTACGTTCAAGAACACAAAGAAACAGGGCTACGTTCAAGAACACAAAGAAACAGGGCTACGTTCAAGAACACAAAGAAACAGGGCTACGTTCAAGAACACAAAGAAACAGGGCTACGTTCAAGAACACAAAGAAACAGGGCTACGTTCAAGAACACAAAGAAACAGGCCTACGTTCAGAACACAAAGAAACAGGGCTACGTTCAAGAACACAAAGAAACAGGGCTACGTTCAAGAACACAAAGAAACAGGGCTACGTTCAAGAACACAAAGAAACAGGGCTACGTTCAAGAACACAAAGAAACAGGGCTACGTTCAAGAACACAAAGAAACAGAGCTACGTTCAAGAACACAAAGAAACAGGGCTACGTTCAAGAACACAAAGAAACAGGGCTACGTTCAAGAACACAAAGAAACAGGACTATGTTCAAGAACACAAAGAAACAGGGCTACGTTCAAGAACACAAAGAAACAGGGCTACGTTCAAGAACACAAAGAAACAGGGCTACGTTCAAGAACACAAAGAAACAGGGCTACGTTCAAGAACACAAAGAAACAGGGCTACGTTCAAGAACACAAAGAAACAGGGCTACGTTCAAGAACACAAAAGAAACAGGGCTACGTTCAAGAACAAAGAAACAGGGCTACGTTCAAGAACACAAAGAAACAGGGCTACGTTCAAGAACACAAAGAAACAGGGCTACGTTCAAGAACACAAAGAAACAGGGCTACGTTCAAGAACACAAAGAAACAGGGCTACGTTCAAGAACACAAAGAAACAGGGACTACGTTCAAGAGCACAAAGAAACAGGGCTACGTTCAAGAACACAAAGAAACAGGGACTACGTTCAAGAACACAAAGAAACAGGGCTACGTTCAAGAACACAAAGAAACAGGGCTACGTTCAAGAACACAAAGAAACAGGGCTACGTTCAAGAGCACAAAGAAACAGGGCTACGTTCAAGAACACAAAGAAACAGGGCTACGTTCAAGAACACAAAGAAACAGGGACTATGTTCAAGAACACAAAGAAACAGAGCTACGTTCAAGAACACAAAGAAACAGGGCTACGTTCAAGAACACAAAGAAACAGGGCTACGTACAAGAACACAAAGAAACAGGGCTACGTTCAAGAACACAAAGAAACAGGGCTACGTTCAAGAACACAAAGAAACAGGACTACGTTCAAGAGCACAAAGAAACAGGGCTACGTTCAAGAACACAAAGAAACAGGGCTACGTTCAAGAACACAAAGAAACAGGGCTACGTTCAAGAACACAAAGAAACAGAGCTACGTTCAAGAGCACAAAGAAACTGGGCTACGATCAAGAACACAAAGAAACAGGGCTACGTTCAAGAACACAAAGAAACAGGGCTACGTTCAAGAACACAAAGAAACAGAGCTACGTTCAAGAACACAAAGAAACAGGGCTACGTTCAAGAACACAAAGAAACAGGGCTACGTTCAAGAACACAAAGAAACAGGGCTACGTTCAAGAACACAAAGAAACAGGGCTACGTTCAAGAACACAAAGAAACAGGGCTACGTTCAAGAACACAAAGAAACAGGGCTACGTTCAAGAACACAAAGAAACAGGGCTACGTTCAAGAACACAAAGAAACAGGGCTACGTTCAAGAACACAAAGAAACAGAGCTACGTTCAAGAACACAAAGAAACAGGGCTACGTTCAAGAACACAAAGAAACAGGGCTACGTTCAAGAACACAAAGAAACAGGGCTACGTTCAAGAACACAAAGAAACAGGGCTACGTTCAAGAACACAAAGAAACAGGGCTACGTTCAAGAACACAAAGAAACAGGGCTACGTTCAAGAACACAAAGAAACAGGGCTACGTTCAAGAACAAAAAGAAACAGGGCTACGTTCAAGAACACAAAGAAACAGGGCTACGTTCAAGAACACAAAGAAACAGGGCTACGTTCAAGAACACAAAGAAACAGGGCTACGTTCAAGAACACAAAGAAACAGGGCTACGTTCAAGAACACAAAGAAACAGGGCTACGTTCAAGAACACAAAGAAACAGGGCTACGTTCAAGAACACAAAGAAACAGGGCTACGTTCAAGAACACAAAGAAACAGGGCTACGTTCAAGAACACAAAGAAACAGAGCTACGTTCAAGAGCACAAAGAAACAGGGCTACGTTCAAGAACACAAAGAAACAGGGCTACGTTCAAGAACACAAAGAAACAGGGCTATGTTCAAGAACACAAAGAAACAGAGCTACGTTCAAGAACACAAAGAAACAGGGCTACGTTCAAGAACACAAAGAAACAGGGCTACGTTCAAGAACACAAAGAAACAGGGACTATGTTCAAGAACACAAAGAAACAGGGCTACGTTCAAGAACACAAAGAAACAGGGCTACGTTCAAGAACACAAAGAAACAGGGCTACGTTCAAGAACACAAAGAAACAGGGCTACGTTCAAGAACACAAAGAAACAGAGCTACGTTCAAGAGCACAAAGAAACAGGGCTACGTTCAAGAACACAAAGAAACAGGGCTACGTTCAAGAACACAAAGAAACAGGGCTATGTTCAAGAACACAAAGAAACAGAGCTACGTTCAAGAGCACAAAGAAACAGGGCTACGTTGAAGAACACAAAGAAACAGGGCTACGTTCAAGAACACAAAGAAACAGGACTATGTTCAAGAACACAAAGAAACAGGGCTACGTTCAAGAACACAAAGAAACAGGGCTACGTTCAAGAACACAAAGAAACAGGGCTACGTTCAAGAACACAAAGAAACAGGGCTGCGTTCAAGAACACAAAGAAACAGGGCTACGTTCAAGAACACAAAGAAACAGGGCTACGTTCAAGAACACAAAGAAACAGGGCTACGTTCAAGAACAAAGAAACAGGGCTACGTTCAAGAACACAAAGAAACAGGGCTACGTTCAAGAACACAAAGAAACAGGGCTACGTTCAAGAACACAAAGAAACAGAGCTACGTTCAAGAACACAAAGAAACAGGGCTACGTTCAAGAACACAAAGAAACAGGGCTACGTTCAAGAGCACAAAGAAACAGGGCTACGTTCAAGAACACAAAGAAACAGGACTACGTTCAAGAGCACAAAGAAACAGGGCTACGTTCAAGAACACAAAGAAACAGGGCTACGTTCAAGAACACAAAGAAACAGAGCTACGTTCAAGAGCACAAAGAAACAGGGCTACGTTCAAGAACACAAAGAAACAGGGCTACGTTCAAGAACACAAAGAAACAGGACTATGTTCAAGAACACAAAGAAACAGAGCTACGTTCAAGAACACAAAGAAACAGGGCTACGTACAAGAACACAAAAGAAACAGGGCTACGTACAAGAACACAAAGAAACAGGGCTACGTTCAAGAACACAAAGAAACAGGGCTACGTTCAAGAACACAAAGAAACAGGACTACGTTCAAGAGCACAAAGAAACAGGGCTACGTTCAAGAACACAAAGAAACAGGGCTACGTTCAGAACACAAAGAAACAGGGCTACGCTCAAGAACACAAAGAAACAGGGCTACGCTGAAGAACACAAAGAAACAGGGCTACGTTCAAGAACACAAAGAAACAGGGCTACGTTCAAGAACACAAAGAAACAGGGCTACGTTCAAGAACACAAAGAAACAGAGCTACGTTCAAGAGCACAAAGAAACTGGGCTACGTTCAAGAACACAAAGAAACAGGGCTACGTTCAAGAACACAAAGAAACAGGACTACGTTCAAGAACACAAAGAAACAGGGCTACGTTCAAGAACACAAAGAAACAGGGCTACGTTCAAGAACACAAAGAAACAGGGCTACGTTCAAGAACACAAAGAAACAGGGCTACGTTCAAGAACACAAAGAAACGGACTACGTTCAAGAACACAAAGAAACGGGACTACGTTCAAGAACACAAAGAAACAGGGCTACGTTCATGAACACAAAGAAACAGGGCTACGTTCAAGAATACAAAGAAACAGGGCTACGCTCAAGAACACAAAGAAACAGGGCTACGTTGAAGAACACAAAGAAACAGGGCTACGTTCAAGAACACAAAGAAACAGGGCTACGTTCAAGAACACAAAGAAACAGGGCTACGCTCAAGAACACAAAGAAACAGGGCTACGTTCAAGAACACAAAGAAACAGGGCTACGTTCAAGAACACAAAGAAACAGGCCTACGTTCAAGAACACAAAGAAACAGGGCTACGTTCAAGAACACAAAGAAACAGGGCTACGTTCAAGAACACAAAGAAACAGGGCTACGTTCAAGAACACAAAGAAACAGGGCTACGTTCAAGAACACAAAGAAACAGGGCTACGTTCAAGAACACAAAGAAACTGGGCTACGTTCAAGAACACAAAGAAACAGGGCTACGTTCAAGAACACAAAGAAACAGGGCTACGTTCAAGAACACAAAGAAACAGGGGCTACGTTCAAGAACACAAAGAAACAGGCCTACGTTCAAGAACACAAAGAAACAGGGCTACGTTCAAGAACACAAAGAAACAGGGCTACGTTCAAGAACACAAAGAAACAGGGCTACGTTCAAGAACAAAAAGAAACAGGGCTACGTTCAAGAACACAAAGAAACAGGGCTACGTTCAAGAACACAAAGAAACAGAGCTACGTTCAAGAACACAAAAAGAAACAGGGCTACGTTCAAGAACACAAAGAAACAGGGCTACGTTCAAGAACACAAAGAAACAGGGCTACGTTCAAGAACACAAAGAAACAGGGCTACGTTCAAGAACACAAAGAAACTGGACTACGTTCAAGAACACAAAGAAACAGGGCTACGTTCAAGAACACAAAGAAACAGGGCTACGTTCAAGAACACAAAGAAACAGGGCTACGCTCAAGAACACAAAGAAACAGGGCTACGTTCAAGAACACAAAGAAACAGGGCTACGTTCAAGAACACAAAGAAACAGGGCTACGTTCAAGAACACAAAGAAACAGGGCTACGTTCAAGAACACAAAGAAACGGGACTACGTTCAAGAACACAAAGAAACAGGGCTACGTTCAAGAACACAAAGAAACAGGGCTACGTTCAAGAACACAAAGAAACAGGGCTACGTTCAAGAACACAAAGAAACAGGGCTACGTTCAAGAACACAAAGAAACAGGGCTACGTTCAAGAACACAAAGAAACAGGGCTACGTTCAAGAACACAAAGAAACAGGGCTACGTTCAAGAACACAAAGAAACAGGGCTACGTTCAAGAACACAAAGAAACAGGGCTACGTTCAAGAACACAAAGAAACTGGGCTACGTTCAAGAACACAAAGAAACAGGGCTACGTTCAAGAACACAAAGAAACAGGGCTACGTTCAAGAACACAAAGAAACAGGGCTACGTTCAAGAACACAAAGAAACAGGACTACGTTCAAGAACACAAAGAAACAGGGCTACGTTCAAGAACACAAAGAAACAGGGCTACGTTCAAGAACACAAAGAAACAGGGCTACGTTCAAGAACACAAAGAAACAGGGCTACGTTCAAGAACACAAAGAAACAGGGCTACGTTCAAGAACACAAAGAAACAGGGCTACGTTCAAGAACACAAAAGAAACAGGGCTACGTTCAAGAACACAAAGAAACAGGGCTACGTTCAAGAACACAAAGAAACAGGGGCTACGTTCAAGAACACAAAGAAACAGGGCTACGTTCAAGAACACAAAGAAACAGGGCTACGTTCAAGAACACAAAGAAACAGGGCTACGTTCAAGAACACAAAGAAACAGAGCTACGTTCAAGAGCACAAAGAAACAGGGCTACGTTCAAGAACACAAAGAAACAGGGCTACGTTCAAGAACACAAAGAAACAGGGCTACGTTCAAGAACACAAAGAAACAGAGCTACGTTCAAGAGCACAAAGAAACAGGGCTACGTTCAAGAACACAAAGAAACAGGGCTACGTTCAAGAACACAAAGAAACAGGGCTACGTTCAAGAACACAAAGAAACAGGGCTACGTTCAAGAACACAAAGAAACAGGGCTACGTTCAAGAACACAAAGAAACAGGGCTACGTTCAAGAACACAAAGAAACAGGGCTACGTTCAAGAACACAAAGAAACAGGGCTACGTTCAAGAACACAAAGAAACAGGGCTACGTTCAAGAACACAAAGAAACAGGGCTACGTTCAAGAACACAAAGAAACAGGGCTACGTTCAAGAACACAAAGAAACAGGGCTACGTTCAAGAACACAAAGAAACAGGGCTACGTTCAAGAACACAAAGAAACAGAGCTCGTTCAAGAGCACAAAGAAACAGGGCTACGTTCAAGAACACAAAAGAAACAGGACTACGTTCAAGAGCACAAAGAAACAGGGCTACGTTCAAGAACACAAAGAAACAGGGCTACGTTCAAGAACACAAAGAAACAGAGCTACGTTCAAGAGCACAAAGAAACAGGGCTACGTTCAAGAACACAAAGAAACAGGGCTACGTTCAAGAACACAAAGAAACAGGACTACGTTCAAGAACACAAAGAAACAGGGCTACGTTCAAGAACACAAAGAAACAGGGCTACGTTCAAGAACACAAAGAAACAGGGCTCGTTCAAGAACACAAAGAAACAGGGCTACGTTCAAGAACACAAAGAAACAGGGCTACGTTCAAGAACACAAAGAAACAGGACTACGTTCAAGAGCACAAAGAAACAGGGCTACGTTCAAGAACACAAAGAAACAGGGCTACGTTCAAGAACACAAAGAAACAGGGCTACGTTCAAGAACACAAAGAAACAGAGCTACATTCAAGAGCACAAAGAAACGGGCTACGATCAAGAACACAAAGAAACAGGGCTACGTTCAAAGAACACAAAGAAACAGGGCTACGTTCAAGAACACAAAGAAACAGAGCTCGTTCAAGAGCACAAAGAAACTGGGCTACGTTCAAGAGCACAAAGAAACAGGGCTACGTTCAAGAACACAAAGAAACAGGGACTACGTTCAAGAACACAAAGAAACAGGGCTACGTTCAAGAACACAAAGAAACAGAGCTACGTTCAAGAACACAAAGAAACAGAGCTACGTTCAAGAACACAAAGAAACAGGGCTACGTTCAAGAACACAAAGAAACAGGGCTACGTTCAAGAACACAAAGAAACTGGGCTACGTTCAAGAACACAAAGAAACAGGGCTACGTTCAAGAACACAAAGAAACAGGGCTACGTTCAAGAACACAAAGAAACAGGGCTACGTTCAAGAACACAAAGAAACAGGCCTACGTTCAGAACACAAAGAAACAGGGCTACGTTCAAGAACACAAAGAAACAGGGCTACGTTCAAGAACACAAAGAAACAGGGCTACGTTCAAGAACACAAAAGAAACAGGGCTACGTTCAAGAACACAAAGAAACAGGGCTACGTTTCAAGAACACAAAGAAACAGGGCTACGTTCAAGAACACAAAGAAACAGGGCTACGTTCAAGAACACAAAGAAACAGGGCTACGTTCAAGAACACAAAGAAACAGGGCTACGTTCAAGAACACAAAGAAACAGGGCTACGTTCAAGAACACAAAGAAACAGGGCTACGTTCAAGAACACAAAGAAACAGGGCTACGTTCAAGAACACAAAGAAACAGGGCTACGTTCAAGAGCACAAAGAAACAGGGCTACGTTCAAGAACACAAAGAAACAGGGCTACGTTCAAGAACACAAAGAAACAGGGCTACGTTCAAGAACACAAAGAAACAGAGCTACGTTCAAGAGCACAAAGAAACAGGGCTACGTTGAAGAACACAAAGAAACAGGGCTACGTTCAAGAACACAAAGAAACAGGACTACGTTCAAGAACACAAAGAAACAGGGCTACGTTCAAGAACACAAAGAAACAGGGCTACGTTCAAGAACACAAAGAAACAGGGCTACGTTCAAGAACACAAAGAAACAGGGCTGCGTTCAAGAACACAAAGAAACAGGGCTACGTTCAAGAACACAAAGAAACAGGGCTACGTTCAAGAACACAAAGAAACAGGGCTACGTTCAAGAACAAAGAAACAGGGGCTACGTTCAAGAACACAAAGAAACAGGGCTACGTTCAAGAACACAAAGAAACAGGGCTACGTTCAAGAACACAAAGAAACAGAGCTACGTTCAAGAGCACAAAGAAACAGGGCTACGTTCAAGAACACAAAGAAACAGGGCTACGTTCAAGAGCACAAAGAAACAGGCTACGTTCAAGAACACAAAGAAACAGGGACTACGTTCAAGAGCACAAAGAAACAGGGCTACGTTCAAGAACACAAAGAAACAGGGCTACGTTCAAGAACACAAAGAAACAGAGCTACGTTCAAGAGCACAAAGAAACAGGGCTACGTTCAAGAACACAAAGAAACAGGGCTACGTTCAAGAACACAAAGAAACAGGACTACGTTCAAGAACACAAAGAAACAGAGCTACGTTCAAGAACACAAAGAAACAGGGCTACGTTCAAGAACACAAAGAAACAGGGCTACGTACAAGAACACAAAGAAACAGGGCTACGTTCAAGAACACAAAGAAACAGGGCTACGTTCAAGAACACAAAGAAACAGGACTACGTTCAAGAGCACAAAGAAACAGGGCTACGTTCAAGAACACAAAGAAACAGGGCTACGTTCAAGAACACAAAGAAACAGGCTACGTTCAAGAACACAAAGAAACAGGGCTACGTTCAAGAACACAAAGAAACAGGGCTACGTTCAAGAACACAAAGAAACAGGGCTACGTTCAAGAACACAAAGAAACAGGGCTACGTTCAAGAACACAAAGAAACAGGGCTACGTTCAAGAGCACAAAGAAACAGGGCTACGTTCAAGAACACAAAGAAACAGGGCTACGTTCAAGAACACAAAGAAACAGGACTACGTTCAAGAACACAAAGAAACAGGGCTACGTTCAAGAACACAAAGAAACAGGGCTACGTTCAAGAACACAAAGAAACAGGGGCTACGTTCAAGAACACAAAGAAACAGGGCTACGTTCAAGAACACAAAGAAACGGACTACGTTCAAGAACACAAAGAAACGGACTATGTTCAAGAACACAAAGAAACAGGGCTACGTTCAAGAACACAAAGAAACAGGGCTACGTTCAAGAATACAAAGAAACAGGGCTACGTTCAAGAACACAAAGAAACAGGGCTACGTTCAAGAACACAAAGAAACAGGGCTACGTTCAAGAACACAAAGAAACAGGGCTACGTTCAAGAACACAAAGAAACAGGGCTACGTTCAAGAACACAAAGAAACAGGGCTACGTTCAAGAACACAAAGAAACAGGGCTACGTTCAAGAACACAAAGAAACTGGGCTACGTTCAAGAACACAAAGAAACAGGGCTACGTTCAAGAACACAAAGAAACAGGGCTACGTTCAAGAACACAAAGAAACAGGGCTACGTTCAAGAACACAAAGAAACAGGGCTACGTTCAAGAACACAAAGAAACAGGGCTACGTTCAAGAACACAAAGAAACAGGGCTACGTTCAAGAACACAAAGAAACAGAGACTACGTTCAAGAACACAAAGAAACAGGGCTACGTTCAAGAACACAAAGAAACAGGGCTACGTTCAAGAACACAAAGAAACAGGGCTACGTTCAAGAACACAAAGAAACAGGGGCTACGTTCAAGAACACAAAGAAACAGGGCTACGTTCAAGAACACAAAGAAACAGGGCTACGTTCAAGAACACAAAGAAACAGGGCTACGTTCAAGAACACAAAGAAACAGAGCTACGTTCAAGAACACAAAGAAACAGGGCTACGTTCAAGAACACAAAGAAACAGGGCTACGTTCAAGAACACAAAGAAACAGGGCTACGTTCAAGAACACAAAGAAACAGGGGCTACGTTTCAAGAACACAAAGAAACTGGGCTACGTTCAAGAACACAAAGAAACAGGGCTCGTTCAAGAACACAAAGAAACAGGGCTACGTTCAAGAACACAAAGAAACAGGGACTACGTTCAAGAACACAAAGAAACAGGGCTACGTTCAAGAACACAAAGAAACAGGGCTACGTTCAAGAACACAAAGAAACAGGGCTACGTTCAAGAACACAAAGAAACAGGGCTCGTTCAAGAACAAAAAGAAACAGGGCTACGTTCAAGAACACAAAGAAACAGGGCTAACGTTCAAGAACACAAAGAAACAGGGCTACGTTCAAGAACACAAAGAAACAGGGCTACGTTCAAGAACACAAAGAAACAGGGCTACGTTCAAGAACACAAAGAAACAGGGCTACGTTCAAGAACACAAAGAAACAGGGCTACGTTCAAGAACACAAAGAAACAGGCTACGTTCAAGAACACAAAGAAACAGAGCTACGTTCAAGAGCACAAAGAAACAGGGCTACGTTCAAGAACACAAAGAAACAGGGCTACGTTCAAGAACACAAAGAAACAGGGCTACGTTCAAGAACACAAAGAAACAGAGCTACGTTCAAGAGCACAAAGAAACAGGGGCTACGTTGAAGAACACAAAGAAACAGGGCTACGTTCAAGAACACAAAGAAACAGGACTATGTTCAAGAACACAAAGAAACAGGGCTACGTTCAAGAACACAAAGAAACAGGGCTACGTTCAAGAACACAAAGAAACAGGGCTACGTTCAAGAACACAAAGAAACAGGGCTAGCGTTCAAGAACACAAAGAAACAGGGCTACGTTCAAGAACACAAAGAAACAGGGCTACGTTCAAGAACACAAAGAAACAGGGCTACGTTCAAGAACACAAAGAAACAGGGCTACGTTCAAGAACACAAAGAAACAGGGCTACGTTCAAGAACACAAAGAAACAGGGCTACGTTCAAGAACACAAAGAAACAGAGCTACGTTCAAGAGCACAAAGAAACAGGGCTACGTTCAGAACACAAAGAAACAGGACTACGTTCAAGAGCACAAAGAAACAGGGCTACGATTCAAGAACACAAAGAAACAGCTACGTTCAAGACCACAAAGAAACAGGGCTACGTTCAAGAACACAAAGAAACAGGGCTACGTTCAGAACACAAAGAAACAGAGCTACGTTCAGAACACAAAGAAACAGGGCTACGTTCAAGAACACAAAGAAACAGGGCTACGTTCAAGAACACAAAGAAACAGAGCTATGTTCAAGAACACAAAGAAACAGGGCTGCGTTCAAGAACACAAAGAAACAGGGCTACGTACAAGAACACAAAGAAACAGGGCTACGTTCAAGAACACAAAGAAACAGGGCTACGTTCAAGAACACAAAGAAACAGGGCTACGTTCAAGAACACAAAGAAACAGGGCTACGTTCAAGAACACAAAGAAACAGGGCTACGCTCAAGAACACAAAGAAACAGGGCTCGTTCAAGAACACAAAGAAACAGAGCTACATTCAAGAGCACAAAGAAACTGGGGCTACGATCAAGAACACAAAGAAACAGGGCTACGCTCAAGAACACAAAGAAACAGGGCTACGTTCAAGAACACAAAGAAACAGAGCTACGTTCAAGAACACAAAGAAACTGGGACTCGTTCAAGAACACAAAGAAACAGGGCTACGTTCAGAACACAAAGAAACAGGGCTACGTTCAGAACACAAAGAAACAGGGCTACGTTCAAGAACACAAAGAAACAGGGCTACGTTCAAGAACACAAAGAAACAGGGCTACGTTCAAGAACACAAAGAAACAGGGCTACGTTCAAGAACACAAAGAAACTGGACTACGTTCAAGAACACAAAGAAACAGGGCTACGTTCATGAACACAAAGAAACAGGGCTACGTTCAAGAATACAAAGAAACAGGGCTACGTTCAAGAACACAAAGAAACAGGGCTACGTTCGAAGAACACAAAGAAACAGGGCTACGTTCAAGAACACAAAGAAACAGGCTACGTTCAAGAACACAAAGAAACAGGGCTACGTTCAAGAACACAAAGAAACAGGGCTACGTTCAAGAACACAAAGAAACAGGGCTACGTTCAAGAACACAAAGAAACAGGGCTACGTTCAACAACACAAAGAAACAGGGCTACGTTCAAGAAAACAAAAGAAACAGGGCTACGTTCAAGAACACAAAGAAACAGGGCTACGTTCAAGAACACAAAGAAACAGGGCTCACGTTCAAGAACACAAAGAAACAGGGCTACGTTCAAGAACACAAAGAAACAGGGGCTACGTTCAAGAACACAAAGAAACAGGGCTACGTTCAAAACACAAAGAAACAGGGGCTACGTTCAAGAACACAAAGAAACAGGGCTACGTTCAAAAACAAAGAAACAGGGGCTACGTTCAAGAACACAAAGAACAGGGCTACGTTCAGAACACAAAGAAACAGGGCTACGTTCAAGAACACAAAGAAACAGGGCTACGTTCAAGAACACAAAAGAAACAGGGCTACGTTCAAGAACACAAAGAAACAGGGCTACGTTCAAGAACACAAAGAAACAGGCTACGTTCAAGAACACAAAGAAACAGAGCTCGTTCAGAACACAAAGAAACAGGGCTACGTTCAAGAACACAAAGAAACAGGACTACGTTCAAGAGCACAAAGAAACAGGGCTACGTTCAAGAACACAAAGAAACAGGGCTACGTTCAAGAACACAAAGAAACAGAGCTACGTTCAAGAGCACAAAGAAACAGGGCTACGTTCAAAGAACACAAAGAAACAGGGCTACGTTCAAGAACACAAAGAAACAGGACTACGTTCAAGAACACAAAGAAACAGAGCTACGTTCAAGAACACAAAGAAACAGGGCTACGTTCAAGAACACAAAGAAACAGGGCTACGTACAAGAACACAAAGAAACAGG
The DNA here is from genome assembly GCF_020615455.1 of Coregonus clupeaformis. NCBI lineage: Eukaryota > Metazoa > Chordata > Actinopteri > Salmoniformes > Salmonidae > Coregonus > Coregonus clupeaformis. The sequence goes on from NC_059193.1 coordinate 20,354,133, forward strand.
GGCTACGTTCAAGAACACAAAGAAACAGGGCTACGTTCAGAACACAAAGAAACAGGACTACGTTCAAGAGCACAAAGAAACAGGGCTACGTTCAAGAACACAAAGAAACAGGGCTACGTTCAAGAACACAAAGAAACAGGGCTACGTTCAAGAACACAAAGAAACAGGGCTACGCTCAAGAACACAAAGAAACAGGGCTACGTTCATGAACACAAAGAAACAGGGCTACGTTCAAGAACACAAAGAAACAGAGGCTACGCTCAAGAACACAAAGAAACAGAGCTACGTTCAAGAGCACAAAGAAACAGGGCTACGTTCAAGAACACAAAGAAACAGGGCTACGTTCAAGAACACAAAGAAACAGGACTACGTTCAAGAACACAAAGAAACAGGGCTACGTTCAAGAACACAAAGAAACAGGGCTACGTTCAGAACACAAAGAAACAGGCTACGTTCAAGAACACAAAGAAACAGGGCTACGTTCAAGAACACAAAGAAACTGGACTACGTTCAAGAACACAAAGAAACATGGACTACGTTCAAGAACACAAAGAAACAGGGCTACGTTCATGAACACAAAGAAACAGGGCTACGTTCAAGAACACAAAGAAACAGGGCTACGTTCAAGAACACAAAGAAACAGGGCTACGTTGAAGAACACAAAGAAACAGGGCTACGTTCAAAAACACAAAGAAACAGGGCTACGTTCAAGAACACAAAGAAACAGGGCTACGTTCAAGAACACAAAGAAACAGGGCTACGTTCAAGAACACAAAGAAACAGGGCTACGTTGAAGAACACAAAGAAACAGGGCTACGTTCAAAAACACAAAGAAACAGGGCTACGTTCAAGAACACAAAGAAACAGGGCTACGTTCAAGAACACAAAGAACAGGGCAGCCGTTCAAGAACACAAAGAAACAGGGCTACGTTCAAGAACACAAAGAAACAGGGCTACGTTCAAGAACACAAAGAAACAGGGCTACGTTGAAGAACACAAAGAAACAGGGCTACGTTCAAAACACAAAGAAACAGGGCTACGTTCAAGAACACAAAGAAACAGGGCTACGTTCAAAAACACAAAGAAACAGGGCTACGTTCAAGAACACAAAGAAACAGGGCTACGTTCAAGAACACAAAGAAACAGGGCTACGTTCAAGAACACAAAGAAACAGGGCTACGTTCAAGAACACAAAGAAACAGGGCTACGTTCAAGAACACAAAGAAACAGGGCTACGTTCAAGAACACAAAGAAACAGGGCTACGTTCAAGAACACAAAGAAACAGGGCTACGTTCAAGAACACAAAGAAACAGGGCTACGTTCAAGAACACAAAGAAACAGAGCTACGTTCAAGAGCACAAAGAAACAGGGCTAGTTCAAGAACACAAAGAAACAGGACTACGTTCAAGAGCACAAAGAAACAGGGCTACGTTCAAGAACACAAAGAAACAGGACTACGTTCAAGAGCACAAAGAAACAGGGCTCGTTCAAGAACACAAAGAAACAGGGCTACGTTCAAGAACACAAAGAAACAGAGCTACGTTCAAGAGCACAAAGAAACAGGGCTACGTTCAAGAACACAAAGAAACAGGGCTACGTTCAAGAACACAAAGAAACAGGACTACGTTCAAGAACACAAAGAAACAGAGCTACGTTCAAGAACACAAAAGAAACAGGGCTACGTTCAAGAACACAAAGAAACAGGGGCTACGTACAAGAACACAAAGAAACAGGGCTACGTTCAAGAACACAAAGAAACAGGGCTACGTTCAAGAACACAAAGAAACAGGGCTACGTTCAAGAACACAAAGAAACAGGGCTACGTTCAGAACACAAAGAAACAGGGCTACGTTCAAGAACACAAAGAAACAGGGCTACGTTCAAGAACACAAAGAAACAGGGCTACGTTCAAGAACACAAAGAAACAGGGCTACGTTCAAGAACACAAAGAAACAGGGCTACGTTCAAGAACACAAAGAAACAGGGCTACGTTCAAGAACACAAAGAAACAGGGCTACGTTCAAGAACACAAAGAAACAGGGCTACGTTCAAGAACACAAAGAAACAGGGCTACGTTCAAGAACACAAAAAAACAGGGCTACGTTCAAGAACACAAAGAAACAGGGCTACGTTCAAGAACACAAAGAAACAGGGCTACGTTCAAGAACACAAAGAGAACAGGGCTACGTTCAAGAACACAAAGAAACAGGGCTACGTTCAAGAACACAAAGAAACAGGGCTACGTTCAAGAACACAAAGAAACAGAGCTACGTTCAAGAGCACAAAAGAAACAGGGCTACGTTCAAGAACACAAAGAAACAGGGCTACGTTCAAGAACACAAAGAAACAGGCTACGTTCAAGAACACAAAGAAACAGAGCTACGTTCAAGAGCACAGAAGAAACAGGGCTACGTTGAAGAACACAAAGAAACAGGGCTACGTTCAAGAACACAAAGAAACAGGACTATGTTCAAGAACACAAAGAAACAGGGCTACGTTCAAGAACACAAAGAAACAGGGCTACGTTCAAGAACACAAAGAAACAGGGCTACGTTCAAGAACACAAAGAAACAGGGCTACGTTCAAGAACACAAAGAAACAGGGCTACGTTCAAGAACACAAAGAAACAGGGCTACGTTCAAGAACACAAAGAAACAGGGCTACGTTCAAGAACAAAGAAACAGGGCTACGTTCAGAACACAAAGAAACAGGGCTACGTTCAAGAACACAAAGAAACAGGGCTACGTTCAAGAACACAAAGAAACAGAGCTACGTTCAAGAGCACAAAGAAACAGGGCTACGTTCAAGAACACAAAGAAACAGGACTACGTTCAAGAGCACAAAGAAACAGGGCTACGTTCAAGAACACAAAGAAACAGGACTACGTTCAAGAGCACAAAGAAACAGGGCTACGTTCAAGAACACAAAGAAACAGGGCTACGTTCAAGAACACAAAGAAACAGAGCTACGTTCAAGAGCACAAAGAAACAGGGCTACGTTCAAGAACACAAAGAAACAGGGCTACGTTCAAGAACACAAAGAAACAGGACTATGTTCAAGAACACAAAGAAACAGAGCTACGTTCAAGAACACAAAGAAACAGGGCTACGTTCAAGAACACAAAGAAACAGGGCTACGTACAAGAACACAAAGAAACAGGGCTACGTTCAAGAACACAAAGAAACAGGGCTACGTTCAAGAACACAAAGAAACAGGACTACGTTCAAGAGCACAAAGAAACAGGGGCTACGTTCAAGAACACAAAGAAACAGGGCTACGTTCAAGAACACAAAGAAACAGGGCTACGTTCAAGAACACAAAGAAACAGAGCTACATTCAAGAGCACAAAGAAACTGGGCTACGATCAAGAACACAAAGAAACAGGGCTACGTTCAAGAACACAAAGAAACAGGGCTGCGTTCAAGAACACAAAGAAACAGAGCTACGTTCAAGAGCACAAAGAAACTGGGCTACGTTCAAGAACACAAAGAAACAGGGCTACGTTCAAGAACACAAAGAAACAGGACTACGTTCAAGAACACAAAGAAACAGGGCTACGTTCAAGAACACAAAGAAACAGGGCTACGTTCAAGAACACAAAGAAACAGGGCTACGTTCAAGAACACAAAGAAACAGGGCTACGTTCAAGAACACAAAGAAACGGACTACGTTCAAGAACACAAAGAAACTGGACTATGTTCAAGAACACAAAGAAACAGGGCTACGTTCAAGAACACAAAGAAACAGGGCTACGTTCAAGAACACAAAGAAACAGGGCTACGTTCAAGAACACAAAGAAACAGGGCTACGTTGAAGAACACAAAGAAACAGAGCTACGTTCAAAAACACAAAGAAACAGGGCTACGTTCAAGAACACAAAGAAACAGGGCTACGTTCAAGAACACAAAGAAACAGGGCTACGTTCAAGAACACAAAGAAACAGGGCTACGTTGAAGAACACAAAGAAACAGGGCTACGTTCAAAAACACAAAGAAACAGGGCTACGTTCAAGAAACACAAAGAAACAGGGCTACGTTCAAGAACACAAAGAAACAGGGCTACGTTCAAGAACACAAAGAAACAGGGCTACGTTCAAGAACACAAAGAAACAGGGCTACGTTCAAGAACACAAAGAAACAGGGCTACGTTGAAGAACACAAAGAAACAGGGCTACGTTCAAAAACACAAAGAAACAGGGGCTACGTTCAAGAACACAAAGAAACAGGGCTACGTTCAAAAACACAAAGAAACAGGGCTACGTTCAAGAACACAAAGAAACAGGGCTACGTTCAAGAACACAAAGAAACAGGGCTACGTTCAAGAACACAAAGAAACAGGGCTACGTTCAAGAACACAAAGAAACAGGGCTACGTTCAAGAACACAAAGAAACAGGGCTACGTTCAAGAACACAAAGAAACAGGGCTACGTTCAAGAACACAAAGAAACAGGGCTACGTTCAAGAACACAAAGAAACAGGGCTACGTTCAAGAACACAAAGAAACAGGACTACGTTCAAGAGCACAAAGAAACAGGGCTACGTTCAAGAACACAAAGAAACAGGGCTACGTTCAAGAACACAAAGAAACAGAGCTACGTTCAAGAGCACAAAGAAACAGGGCTACGTTAAAGAACACAAAGAAACAGGGCTACATTCAAGAACACAAAGAAACAGGACTATGTTCAAGAACACAAAGAAACAGAGCTACGTTCAAGAACACAAAGAAACAGGGCTACGTTCAAGAACACAAAGAAACAGGGCTACGTACAAGAACACAAAGAAACAGGGCTACGTTCAAGAACACAAAGAAACAGGGCTACGTTCAAGAACACAAAGAAACAGGACTACGTTCAAGAGCACAAAGAAACAGGGCTACGTTCAAGAACACAAAGAAACAGGGCTACGTTCAAGAACACAAAGAAACAGGGCTACGCTCAAGAACACAAAGAAACAGGGCTACGCTCAAGAACACAAAGAAACAGGGCTACGTTCAAGAACACAAAGAAACAGGGCTACGTTCAAGAACACAAAGAAACAGGGCTACGTTCAAGAACACAAAGAAACAGAGCTACGTTCAAGAGCACAAAGAAACTGGGCTACGTTCAAGAACACAAAGAAACAGGGCTACGTTCAAGAACACAAAGAAACAGGACTACGTTCAAGAACACAAAGAAACAGGGCTACGTTCAAGAACACAAAGAAACAGGGCTACGTCCAAGAACACAAAGAAACAGGGCTACGTTCAAGAACACAAAGAAACAGGGCTACGTTCAAGAACACAAAGAAACGGGACTACGTTCAAGAACACAAAGAAACTGGACTATGTTCAAGAACACAAAGAAACAGGGCTACGTTCATGAACACAAAGAAACAGGGCTACGTTCAAGAATACAAAGAAACAGGGCTACGCTCAGAACACAAAGAAACAGGGCTCGTTGAAGAACACAAAGAAACAGGGCTACGTTCAAAAACACAAAGAAACAGGGCTACGTTCAAGAACACAAAGAAACAGGGCTACGCTCAAGAACACAAAGAAACAGGGCTACGTTCAAGAACACAAAGAAACAGGGCTACGTTGAAGAACACAAAGAAACAGGGCTACGTTCAAAAACACAAAGAAACAGGGCTACGTTCAAGAACACAAAGAAACAGGGCTACGTTCAAGAACACAAAGAAACAGGGCTACGTTCAAGAACACAAAGAAACAGGGCTACGTTCAAGAACACAAAGAAACAGGGCTACGTTCAAGAACACAAAGAAACAGGGCTACGTTCAAGAACACAAAGAAACAGGGCTACGTTCAAAAACACAAAGAAACAGGGCTACGTTCAAGAACACAAAGAAACAGGGGCTACGTTCAAAAACACAAAGAAACAGGGCTACGTTCAAGAACACAAAGAAACAGGGCTACGTTCAAGAACACAAAGAAACAGGGCTACGTTCAAGAACACAAAGAAACAGGGCTACGTTCAAGAACACAAAGAAACAGGGCTACGTTCAAGAACACAAAGAAACAGGGCTACGTTCAAGAACACAAAGAAACAGGGCTACGTTCAAGAACACAAAGAAACAGGGCTACGTTCAAGAACACAAAGAAACAGGGCTACGTTCAAGAACACAAAGAAACAGAGCTATGTTCAAGAGCACAAAGAAACAGGGCTACGTTCAAGAACACAAAGAAACAGGACTACGTTCAAGAGCACAAAGAAACAGGGCTACGTTCAAGAACACAAAGAAACAGGACTACGTTCAAGAGCACAAAGAAACAGGGCTACGTTCAGAACACAAAGAAACAGGGCTACGTTCAAGAACACAAAGAAACAGAGCTACGTTCAAGAGCACAAAGAAACAGGGCTACGTTCAAGAACACAAAGAAACAGGGCTACGTTCAAGAACACAAAGAAACAGGACTATGTTCAAGAACACAAAGAAACAGAGCTACGTTCAAGAACACAAAGAAACAGGGCTACGTTCAAGAACACAAAGAAACAGGGCTACGTACAAGAACACAAAGAAACAGGGCTACGTTCAAGAACACAAAGAAACAGGGCTACGTTCAAGAACACAAAGAAACAGGGCTACGTTCAAGAACACAAAGAAACAGGGCTACGCTCAAGAACACAAATAAACAGGGCTACGCTCAAGAACACAAAGAAACAGGGCTACGTTCAAGAACACAAAGAAACAGGGCTACGTTCAAGAACACAAAGAAACAGGGCTACGTTCAAGAACACAAAGAAACAGGGCTACGTTCAAGAACACAAAGAAACAGGGCTACGTTCAAGAACACAAAGAAACAGGGCTACGTTCAAGAACACAAAGAAACAGAGCTACGTTCAAGAGCACAAAGAAACAGGGCTACGTTCAAGAACACAAAGAAACAGGACTACGTTCAAGAGCACAAAGAAACAGGGCTACGTTCAAGAACACAAAGAAACAGGACTACGTTCAAGAGCACAAAGAAACAGGGCTACGTTCAAGAACACAAAGAAACAGGGCTACGTTCAAGAACACAAAGAAACAGAGCTACGTTCAAGAGCACAAAGAAACAGGGCTACGTTCAAGAACACAAAGAAACAGGGCTACGTTCAAGAACACAAAGAAACAGGGCTACGTTCAAGAACACAAAGAAACAGGGCTACGTTCAAGAACACAAAGAAACTGGACTACGTTCAAGAACACAAAGAAACTGGACTATGTTCAAGAACACAAAGAAACAGGGCTACGTTCATGAACACAAAGAAACAGGGCTACGTTCAAGAATACAAAGAAACAGGGCTACGTTGAAGAACACAAAGAAACAGGGCTACGCTCAAGAACAGAAAGAAACAGGGCTACGTTCAAGAACACAAAGAAACAGGGCTACGTTGAAGAACACAAAGAAACAGGGCTACGCTCAAGAACAGAAAGAAACAGGGCTACGTTCAAGAACACAAAGAAACAGGGCTACGTTCAAGAACACAAAGAAACAGGGATACGTTGAAGAACACAAAGAAACAGGGCTACGTTCAAGAACACAAAGAAACTGGACTACGTTCAAGAACACAAAGAAACTGGACTATGTTCAAGAACACAAAGAAACAGGGCTACGTTCATGAACACAAAGAAACAGGGCTACGTTCAAGAATACAAAGAAACAGGGCTACGCTCAAGAACACAAAGAAACAGGGCTACGTTGAAGAACACAAAGAAACAGGGCTACGCTCAAGAACAGAAAGAAACAGGGCTACGTTCAAGAACACAAAGAAACAGGGCTACGCTCAAGAACACAAAGAAACAGGGCTACGTTCAAGAACACAAAGAAACAGGGCTACGTTCAAGAACACAAAGAAACTGGGCTACGTTCAAGAACACAAAGAAACAGGGCTACGTTCAAGAACACAAAGAAACAGGGCTACGTTCAAGAACACAAAGAAACAGGGCTACGTTCAAGAACACAAAGAAACAGGGCTACGTTCAAGAACACAAAGAAACAGGCTACGTTCAAGAACACAAAGAAACAGGGCTACGTTCAAGATCACAAAGAAACAGGGCTACGTTCAAGAACACAAAGAAACAGGGCTACGTTCAAGAACACAAAGAAACAGGGCTACGTTCAAGAACACAAAGAAACTGGGCTACGTTCAAGAACACAAAGAAACAGGGCTACGTTCAAGAACACAAAGAAACAGGGCTACGTTCAAGAACACAAAGAAACAGGGCTACGTTCAAGAACACAAAGAAACAGGCCTACGTTCAAGAACACAAAGAAACAGGGCTACGTTCAAGAACACAAAGAAACAGGGCTACGTTCAAGATCACAAAGAAACAGGGCTACGTTCAAGAACACAAAGAAACAGGGCTACGTTCAAGAACACAAAGAAACAGGGCTACGTTCAAGAACACAAAGAAACTGGGCTACGTTCAAGAACACAAAGAAACAGGGCTACGTTCAAGAACACAAAGAAACAGGGCTACGTTCAAGAACACAAAGAAACAGGGCTACGTTCAAGAACACAAAGAAACAGGCCTACGTTCAAGAACACAAAGAAACAGGGCTACGTTCAAGAACACAAAGAAACAGGGCTACGTTCAAGAACACAAAGAAACAGGGCTACGTTCAAGAACAAAAAGAAACAGGGCTACGTTCAAGAACACAAAGAAACAGGGCTACGTTCAAGAACACAAAGAAACAGGGCTACGTTCAAGAACACAAAAAAACAGGGCTACGTTCAAGAACACAAAGAAACAGGGCTACGTTCAAGAACACAAAGAAACAGGGCTACGTTCAAGAACACAAAGAAACAGGGGCTACGTTCAAGAACACAAAGAAACAGGGCTACGTTCAAGAACACAAAGAAACAGGGCTACGTTCAAGAACACAAAGAAACAGAGCTACGTTCAAGAGCACAAAGAAACAGGGCTACGTTCAAGAACACAAAGAAACAGGGCTACGTTCAAGAACACAAAGAAACAGGGCTACGTTCAAGAACACAAAGAAACAGAGCTACGTTCAAGAGCACAAAGAAACAGGGCTACGTTGAAGAACACAAAGAAACAGGGCTACGTTCAAGAACACAAAGAAACAGGACTATGTTCAAGAACACAAAGAAACAGGGCTACGTTCAAGAACACAAAGAAACAGGGCTACGTTCAAGAACACAAAGAAACAGGGCTACGTTCAAGAACACAAAGAAACAGGGCTACGTTCAAGAACACAAAGAAACAGGGCTACGTTCAAGAACACAAAGAAACAGGGCTACGTTCAAGAACACAAAGAAACAGGGCTACGTTCAAGAACACAAAGAAACAGGGCTACGTTCAAGAACACAAAGAAACAGGGCTACGTTCAAGAACACAAAGAAACAGGGCTACGTTCAAGAACAAAGAAACAGGGCTACGTTCAAGAACACAAAGAAACAGGGCTACGTTCAAGAACACAAAGAAACAGGGCTACGTTCAAGAACACAAAGAAACAGAGCTACGTTCAAGAGCACAAAGAAACAGGGCTACGTTCAAGAACACAAAGAAACAGGACTACGTTCAAGAGCACAAAGAAACAGGGCTACGTTCAAGAACACAAAGAAACAGGACTACGTTCAAGAGCACAAAGAAACAGGGCTACGTTCAAGAACACAAAGAAACAGGGCTACGTTCAAGAACACAAAGAAACAGAGCTACGTTCAAGAGCACAAAGAAACAGGGCTACGTTCAAGAACACAAAGAAACAGGGCTACGTTCAAGAACACAAAGAAACAGGACTATGTTCAAGAACACAAAGAAACAGAGCTACGTTCAAGAACACAAAGAAACAGGGCTACGTTCAAGAACACAAAGAAACAGGGCTACGTACAAGAACACAAAGAAACAGGGCTACGTTCAAGAACACAAAGAAACAGGGCTACGTTCAAGAACACAAAGAAACAGGACTACGTTCAAGAGCACAAAGAAACAGGGCTACGTTCAAGAACACAAAGAAACAGGGCTACGTTCAAGAACACAAAGAAACAGGGCTACGTTCAAGAACACAAAGAAACAGAGCTACATTCAAGAGCACAAAGAAACTGGGCTACGATCAAGAACACAAAGAAACAGGGCTACGTTCAAGAACACAAAGAAACAGGGCTACGTTCAAGAACACAAAGAAACAGAGCTACGTTCAAGAGCACAAAGAAACTGGGCTACGTTCAAGAACACAAAGAAACAGGGCTACGTTCAAGAACACAAAGAAACAGGACTACGTTCAAGAACACAAAGAAACAGGGCTACGTTCAAGAACACAAAGAAACAGGGCTACGTTCAAGAACACAAAGAAACAGGGCTACGTTCAAGAACACAAAGAAACAGGGCTACGTTCAAGAACACAAAGAAACTGGACTACGTTCAAGAACACAAAGAAACTGGACTATGTTCAAGAACACAAAGAAACAGGGCTACGTTCATGAACACAAAGAAACAGGGCTACGTTCAAGAATACAAAGAAACAGGGCTACGCTCAAGAACACAAAGAAACAGGGCTACGTTGAAGAACACAAAGAAACAGGGCTACGTTCAAAAACACAAAGAAACAGGGCTACGTTCAAGAACACAAAGAAACAGGGCTACGCTCAAGAACACAAAGAAACAGGGCTACGTTCAAGAACACAAAGAAACAGGGCTACGTTGAAGAACACAAAGAAACAGGGCTACGTTCAAAAACACAAAGAAACAGGGCTACGTTCAAGAAAACAAAGAAACAGGGCTACGTTCAAGAACACAAAGAAACAGGGCTACGTTCAAGAACACAAAGAAACAGGGCTACGTTCAAGAACACAAAGAAACAGGGCTACGTTCAAGAACACAAAGAAACAGGGCTACGTTGAAGAACACAAAGAAACAGGGGCTACGTTCAAAAACACAAAGAAACAGGGCTACGTTCAAGAACACAAAGAAACAGGGCTACGTTCAAAAACACAAAGAAACAGGGCTACGTTCAAGAACACAAAGAAACAGGGCTACGTTCAAGAACACAAAGAAACAGGGCTACGTTCAAGAACACAAAGAAACAGGGCTACGTTCAAGAACACAAAGAAACAGGGCTACGTTCAAGAACACAAAGAAACAGGGCTACGTTCAAGAACACAAAGAAACAGGGCTACGTTCAAGAACACAAAGAAACAGGGCTACGTTCAAGAACACAAAGAAACAGGGCTACGTTCAAGAACACAAAGAAACAGGACTACGTTCAAGAGCACAAAGAAACAGGGCTACGTTCAAGAACACAAAGAAACAGGGCTACGTTCAAGAACACAAAGAAACAGAGCTACGTTCAAGAGCACAAAGAAACAGGGCTACGTTAAAGAACACAAAGAAACAGGGCTACGTTCAAGAACACAAAGAAACAGGACTATGTTCAAGAACACAAAGAAACAGAGCTACGTTCAAGAACACAAAGAAACAGGGCTACGTTCAAGAACACAAAGAAACAGGGCTACGTACAAGAACACAAAGAAACAGGGCTACGTTCAAGAACACAAAGAAACAGGGCTACGTTCAAGAACACAAAGAAACAGGACTACGTTCAAGAGCACAAAGAAACAGGGCTACGTTCAAGAACACAAAGAAACAGGGCTACGTTCAAGAACACAAAGAAACAGGGCTACGCTCAAGAACACAAAGAAACAGGGCTACGCTCAAGAACACAAAGAAACAGGGCTACGTTCATGAACACAAAGAAACAGGGCTACGTTCAAGAACACAAAGAAACAGGGCTACGTTCAAGAACACAAAGAAACAGAGCTACGTTCAAGAGCACAAAGAAACTGGGCTACGTTCAAGAACACAAAGAAACAGGGCTACGTTCAAGAACACAAAGAAACAGGACTACGTTCAAGAACACAAAGAAACAGGGCTACGTTGAAGAACACAAAGAAACAGGGCTACGTCCAAGAACACAAAGAAACAGGGCTACGTTCAAGAACACAAAGAAACAGGGCTACGTTCAAGAACACAAAGAAACTGGACTACGTTCAAGAACACAAAGAAACTGGACTATGTTCAAGAACACAAAGAAACAGGGCTACGTTCATGAACACAAAGAAACAGGGCTACGTTCAAGAATACAAAGAAACAGGGCTACGCTCAAGAACACAAAGAAACAGGGGCTACGTTGAAGAACACAAAGAAACAGGGCTACGTTCAAAAACACAAAGAAACAGGGCTACGTTCAAGAACACAAAGAAACAGGGCTACGCTCAAGAACACAAAGAAACAGGGCTACGTTCAAGAACACAAAGAAACAGGGCTACGTTGAAGAACACAAAGAAACAGGGCTACGTTCAAAAACACAAAGAAACAGGGCTACGTTCAAGAACACAAAGAAACAGGGCTACGTTCAAGAACACAAAGAAACAGGGCTACGTTCAAGAACACAAAGAAACAGGGCTACGTTCAAGAACACAAAGAAACAGGGCTACGTTCAAGAACACAAAGAAACAGGGCTACGTTGAAGAACACAAAGAAACAGGGCTACGTTCAAAAACACAAAGAAACAGGGCTACGTTCAAGAACACAAAGAAACAGGGCTACGTTCAAAAACACAAAGAAACAGGGCTACGTTCAAGAACACAAAGAAACAGGGCTACGTTCAAGAACACAAAGAAACAGGGCTACGTTCAAGAACACAAAGAAACAGGGCTACGTTCAAGAACACAAAGAAACAGGGCTACGTTCAAGAACACAAAGAAACAGGGCTACGTTCAAGAACACAAAGAAACAGGGCTACGTTCAAGAACACAAAGAAACAGGGCTACGTTCAAGAACACAAAGAAACAGGGCTACGTTCAAGAACACAAAGAAACAGAGCTACGTTCAAGAGCACAAAGAAACAGGGCTACGTTCAAGAACACAAAGAAACAGGACTACGTTCAAGAGCACAAAGAAACAGGGCTACGTTCAAGAACACAAAGAAACAGGACTACGTTCAAGAGCACAAAGAAACAGGGCTACGTTCAAGAACACAAAGAAACAGGGCTACGTTCAAGAACACAAAGAAACAGAGCTACGTTCAAGAGCACAAAGAAACAGGGCTACGTTCAAGAACACAAAGAAACAGGGCTACGTTCAAGAACACAAAGAAACAGGACTATGTTCAAGAACACAAAGAAACAGAGCTACGTTCAAGAACACAAAGAAACAGGGCTACGTTCAAGAACACAAAGAAACAGGGCTACGTACAAGAACACAAAGAAACAGGGCTACGTTCAAGAACACAAAGAAACAGGGCTACGTTCAAGAACACAAAGAAACAGGGCTACGTTCAAGAACACAAAGAAACAGGGCTACGCTCAAGAACACAAATAAACAGGGCTACGCTCAAGAACACAAAGAAACAGGGCTACGTTCAAGAACACAAAGAAACAGGGCTACGTTCAAGAACACAAAGAAACAGGGCTACGTTCAAGAACACAAAGAAACAGGGCTACGTTCAAGAACACAAAGAAACAGGGCTACGTTCAAGAACACAAAGAAACAGGGCTACGTTCAAGAACACAAAGAAACAGAGCTACGTTCAAGAGCACAAAGAAACAGGGCTACGTTCAAGAACACAAAGAAACAGGACTATGTTCAAGAGCACAAAGAAACAGGGCTACGTTCAAGAACACAAAGAAACAGGACTACGTTCAAGAGCACAAAGAAACAGGGCTACGTTCAAGAACACAAAGAAACAGGGCTACGTTCAAGAACACAAAGAAACAGAGCTACGTTCAAGAGCACAAAGAAACAGGGCTACGTTCAAGAACACAAAGAAACAGGGCTACGTTCAAGAACACAAAGAAACAGGGCTACGTTCAAGAACACAAAGAAACAGGGCTACGTTCAAGAACACAAAGAAACTGGACTACGTTCAAGAACACAAAGAAACAGAGCTACGTTCAAGAGCACAAAGAAACTGGGCTACGTTCAAGAACACAAAGAAACAGGGCTACGTTCAAGAACACAAAGAAACAGGACTACGTTCAAGAACACAAAGAAACAGGGCTACGTTCAAGAACACAAAGAAACAGGGCTACGTCCAAGAACACAAAGAAACAGGGCTACGTTCAAGAACACAAAGAAACAGGGCTACGTTCAAGAACACAAAGAAACTGGACTACGTTCAAGAACACAAAGAAACTGGACTATGTTCAAGAACACAAAGAAACAGGGCTACGTTCATGAACACAAAGAAACAGGGCTACGTTCAAGAATACAAAGAAACAGGGCTACGCTCAAGAACACAAAGAAACAGGGCTACGTTGAAGAACACAAAGAAACAGGGCTACGTTCAAAAACACAAAGAAACAGGGCTACGTTCAAGAACACAAAGAAACAGGGCTACGCTCAAGAACACAAAGAAACAGGGCTACGTTCAAGAACACAAAGAAACAGGGCTACGTTGAAGAACACAAAGAAACAGGGCTACGTTCAAAAACACAAAGAAACAGGGCTACGTTCAAGAACACAAAGAAACAGGGCTACGTTCAAGAACACAAAGAAACAGGGCTACGTTCAAGAACACAAAGAAACAGGGCTACGTTCAAGAACACAAAGAAACAGGGCTACGTTCAAGAACACAAAGAAACAGGGCTACGTTGAAGAACACAAAGAAACAGGGCTACGTTCAAAAACACAAAGAAACAGGGCTACGTTCAAGAACACAAAGAAACAGGGCTACGTTCAAAAACACAAAGAAACAGGGCTACGTTCAAGAACACAAAGAAACAGGGCTACGTTCAAGAACACAAAGAAACAGGGCTACGTTCAAGAACACAAAGAAACAGGGCTACGTTCAAGAACACAAAGAAACAGGGCTACGTTCAAGAACACAAAGAAACAGGGCTACGTTCAAGAACACAAAGAAACAGGGCTACGTTCAAGAACACAAAGAAACAGGGCTACGTTCAAGAACACAAAGAAACAGGGCTACGTTCAAGAACACAAAGAAACAGAGCTACGTTCAAGAGCACAAAGAAACAGGGCTACGTTCAAGAACACAAAGAAACAGGACTACGTTCAAGAGCACAAAGAAACAGGGCTACGTTCAAGAACACAAAGAAACAGGACTACGTTCAAGAGCACAAAGAAACAGGGCTACGTTCAAGAACACAAAGAAACAGGGCTACGTTCAAGAACACAAAGAAACAGAGCTACGTTCAAGAGCACAAAGAAACAGGGCTACGTTCAAGAACACAAAGAAACAGGGCTACGTTCAAGAACACAAAGAAACAGGACTATGTTCAAGAACACAAAGAAACAGAGCTACGTTCAAGAACACAAAGAAACAGGGCTACGTTCAAGAACACAAAGAAACAGGGCTACGTACAAGAACACAAAGAAACAGGGCTACGTTCAAGAACACAAAGAAACAGGGCTACGTTCAAGAACACAAAGAAACAGGGCTACGTTCAAGAACACAAAGAAACAGGGCTACGCTCAAGAACACAAATAAACAGGGGCTACGCTCAAGAACACAAAGAAACAGGGCTACGTTCAAGAACACAAAGAAACAGGGCTACGTTCAAGAACACAAAGAAACAGGGCTACGTTCAAGAACACAAAGAAACAGGGCTACGTTCAAGAACACAAAGAAACAGGGCTACGTTCAAGAACACAAAGAAACAGGGCTACGTTCAAGAACACAAAGAAACAGAGCTACGTTCAAGAGCACAAAGAAACAGGGCTACGTTCAAGAACACAAAGAAACAGGACTACGTTCAAGAGCACAAAGAAACAGGGCTACGTTCAAGAACACAAAGAAACAGGACTACGTTCAAGAGCACAAAGAAACAGGGCTACGTTCAAGAACACAAAGAAACAGGGCTACGTTCAAGAACACAAAGAAACAGAGCTACGTTCAAGAGCACAAAGAAACAGGGCTACGTTCAAGAACACAAAGAAACAGGGCTACGTTCAAGAACACAAAGAAACAGGGCTACGTTCAAGAACACAAAGAAACAGGGCTACGTTCAAGAACACAAAGAAACTGGACTACGTTCAAGAACACAAAGAAACTGGACTATGTTCAAGAACACAAAGAAACAGGGCTACGTTCATGAACACAAAGAAACAGGGCTACGTTCAAGAATACAAAGAAACAGGGCTACGCTCAAGAACACAAAGAAACAGGGCTACGTTGAAGAACACAAAGAAACAGGGCTACGCTCAAGAACAGAAAGAAACAGGGCTACGTTCAAGAACACAAAGAAACAGGGCTACGTTCAAGAACACAAAGAAACAGGGATACGTTGAAGAACACAAAGAAACAGGGCTACGTTCAAGAACACAAAGAAACTGGACTACGTTCAAGAACACAAAGAAACTGGACTATGTTCAAGAACACAAAGAAACAGGGCTACGTTCATGAACACAAAGAAACAGGGCTACGTTCAAGAATACAAAGAAACAGGGCTACGCTCAAGAACACAAAGAAACAGGGCTACGTTGAAGAACACAAAGAAACAGGGCTACGCTCAAGAACAGAAAGAAACAGGGCTACGTTCAAGAACACAAAGAAACAGGGCTACGCTCAAGAACACAAAGAAACAGGGCTACGTTCAAGAACACAAAGAAACAGGGCTACGTTCAAGAACACAAAGAAACAGGGATACGTTGAAGAACACAAAGAAACAGGGCTACGTTCAAAAACACAAAGAAACAGGGCTACGTTCAAGAACACAAAGAAACAGGGCTACGTTCAAGAACACAAAGAAACAGGGCTACGTTCAAGAACACAAAGAAACAGGGCTACGTTCAAGAACACAAAGAAACAGGGCTACGTTCAATAACACAAAGAAACAGGGCTACGTTCAATAACACATTCGTTGCTCCATACTTATATAGTTATAAACATACCAAAACAACTGCTGAAGTCAATTAGTCGGTTACAACAAATCATTCAGTTTCCAAATCATAATTAAAACCCAATTAATTATCCAACCCAAATTTAGAATGACATTGCTCAGTGATTCACGTTGGTTCTATTACCCAAAGTTAAAACCCTCAACTTAGCATACACCGGCACTAGCAGAATGTACATTTACATTAACATAACTTTCTCATCACGGTTATAATTACAGATCAGTATCTCAATGCATTCTAAGTCTAAATTACTATACATTTTGCAGTGTGTAGACCTCCACAATCAACTTTATACCCCAAATAAACAATTTTGGACAAGTCCAAATCAATTAAGGGCACAGTTGACCACCGCCACCACCTTTACCACCCATTATGTCTTGTCCATTTGCCAACCAGTATACCAGCAACATGAGAGAAGTTTGGAACGGATCTCTCTCCATGCTCACTCCACGTGGACTCCTGTCACACTCCTGAGAGAAAAGGCATGAGAGAAAAAGCAGTTGATAGCTTCGACTGGATGCTGTGTACAGGTTGCTGGCTCGGACTCAGGTCTCAGGTAGAAGTGGTGAAGGACCATAATGAACAGTATTTTCGCCATTACTTCAGCCGGTTAGAGGGGGGTTGAGGTTCACACTGTTCTTTGCCTAATTATCCCTTCATGCATCTAGATACCATCTGTGGTCACCTTCACCATAACCTCGAGAGAGGACAGGCCAGAACAACAGTTTAGTTTATTGCATTTCTGATTCAAAAAATCCAGACAAACTATTTACTGTATGACAAATGACATGTTATTCACTGTATGACAAATTATTACTACTACCCATATTCTTAATACACATTAAATCACATCTAAAACAAAAGTCAAAGAGAATAACAACACATACTTGAAATTATTTTTTCAAATTAGTTTATACTCCCCCATCATATCAGAGTTACAGGGTCAGGGAGTTAGAGGGATAATTCTGAGGGAGAAATCTCAACCATCCAGCTGACCCAATCTGGTGAGATTTATATTAAAGCAAGACAGAAACAGATCAAACAAAACAAACAGCCTGTGAGAATGTGATTTGAAGGAGTCAGGCACAGGAGGGTAAATCACTGAATACAGAGTTTATTCCGTAGGACACAGTTACGCTGGATAGCGTCAACAAAATACAGTTACAGGGGAACAATCTACCCCGGCAATACAAGGTACGGGTAGCTCCACGGAGCTACACTCAACTCACAAATAACAATCACCCACAAGGACAAGGGGGGCAGAGGGAACACTTATACATGTACGAATGAGGGGATAAGAACCAGGTGTGTGTAATTGACAAGACAAGACAAATGGAATGATGAGATATGGAGCAGCAGTGGGCCGGTGCCGCCTCCAGACCCAAAAGAGCGTTGACGACTCCGTGTGGTGTACTGTCGCTGTCGTCCTCCGCTCTCTCGGATGGCGGCTCCACCCAGCTCCATCAGCTCAGGATCCTAGTCGGCCGGGGTGGGAACAAGCAGACCCCATCCAGGACGTCCTCTGGCTGCCAGCAGGTTGTTCAAACGGATGGCCATGTCTACCAGTTGCGTGAAAGACAACATGGTGTCCCGGCAGGCTAGCTCCCGTCGGACGTCCTCCCGCAGATGGCACCGGAAATGGTCGAAAAGGGCCCGCTCATTCCACCTGGACCCCGCTGCCAGAGTCCGAAACTCCAAAGCGAAGTCCTGCGCGGTCCTCGTCCCCTGCCTCAGGTGGACCAGCCACTCGACCCTCGGGTCACCCGCCCGAAAGAGGCGAGCGAACTCCCCGTAGTTCTCCAACGCGGCTCCTCCTTCGTTCCACACCGCGTTGGCCCACTCCAGAGCTTTCCCCGAGAGGCAGGAGACGAGGTCCTCTCCTCTCCAGGCGTTGGACGACCGATTATTTAAAAACATTTCAAACATTTCATGTATTTTGTATACCAGGTTTACATTGGGGTTTTCTGTACATTTCTTATAAAAATAATTAACGTGTTCAATTAAAACTCAGAAAATAAAAACTTCCAAAAATGTAATTTGTGTGCCCCTTAAGGTAAACCCCACTAAAAAACTAATGAAAAGACGGTATTAACACCACTAACAAATATTCATAACAGGTGTGTTGTGTGTAGGTGCTTGCAAACAGTAAACCTAAAACACATCAGATGAAACAGTGTCCTGTTGAGACAGTTTCGCTATACTTAGTTTCAACTGCATGATAAACAGTTATTCCTGTCCACTGATCTCTTAGCACTGTCTGTTGGCTGTGGGCTTCAATTCTACAGAAGTATTTTCTTATTTCTAAAGTGGGGTTTGGTTTATAGCTACCACAGGTGCACCTTACTATTTTATACCATATCATTTCAATGCATTTCTACTCATTTTTTATAGCGTTTATTTTTTATTTTAACGGCAGTACCATGCAGGACTCTGTTTTGTTAATTAAATAACAGTACCACGCAGGACTTCAAATAATTCTCCTAACTACCTATGACATCATCACCATCAGGACTTCATAGCTCTTTACTATGACGATACGATCACGATCTCATACCTTAAAATGGCAGCACGGCTCCGTGTCTCTTATTTCAGTACGATCACGACATCCTATATATATATATATAAATATTATATCATAAATATTATTATTATTATTATTATTATCCTATTATATTATTTCCCTCATTAAAATGCAAATCAATTTATAAAATGTTTGACATGCGTTTTTCTGGATTTTTTGTTTTGTTATTCTGTCTCTCACTGTTCAAATAAACCTACCATTAAAAATTATAGACTGATCATTTCTTTGTCAGTGGGCAAACGTACAAAATCAGCAGGGGATCAAAAACTTTTTTCCCTCACTGTAAGGGCAACCATGGCATCCGTGACAGAGAGGGAGAAGCATTCATCCATGTATACGGGTAAGAGAGTCTAGTTAGCTACATTTTCAGATATTACACGTTTCTAATTTTGTCAGAAAGTCATTTTCATTGCAAGTTAAAGAGTACTGTTAGCTAGCTAGCTAATGTTAGCTGGCTGGCTGGCTCGCTAGCTAACATTACGTGTATGATCTGTGTAGTAATATTATTTGTATCTCAGAGCCATTTGCATTGCTAGTTATAGCCTAATGTTAGCTAAATAGCTAACATTGAACCTAGTTGGTTAGCTTTAGCTACCTGTAGATTCATGCAGGGTAGTAATGTTACAAGTTGGGATTATGGTTAATTGTTTAGCTAGCTAGCTAGCTACATGTCTAAACAAAAGACTCCACTATGCAAGTAACCATTTCACTGTACTGTTTACACCTTCTGTATCCTGTGCATGTGACAAATAAACTTTGATTTTATTTGATATAGTGTATGTTTACCATAGACGGTAATGTGAAGAACAACATGACCTGCACCAAAGTCAAATTAGGATATAACGTTAGGCCAACAAGACAGCTAGACTCTCTTAGGCCAACAAGACAGTGTCCAAGTTCTAAAATTCTCCGGTAGAATGTCATGCTTTTATTTCATCACACTCATAACTGTAAGCTATTTTCTGTTATTAGCTTATTATGAGTTATGAGTTTATTTTCCTGTAATCATTTATACAAATTAGCTAAAGTTAAGACGTTGTCAGCTATATGATATGGTCATTATTTGAACTGGCTAGCCAGCTAACTTAACGTTAGCTAGCTAGCTAACATTCTAGAAACGAACCAAAACATTGTTTAGAAAGTTGATTTTAGTTGCCTGGTTTGCTAGATTGACATATACTAAATTCATTTTTAAACGGATGGGTTTATTGGTGTTAAAATACACCAGTTATGCTATTTTGGACCACCAGGCTGCTGATGTCATGCAGCCTGTCGTTTTTGTGTTTATACTTTTTCATAACGACAAGTTTGATGTGGGACGACTATAGAATGTTAATGATGTCACTGTGACAACTGTCTATAGACGTAGTATAAACCAGCCTTTATTTAGTCTTGAAATCTTTAGTTGTTTAGTACACTACCGTACTCACTCTGTTTAGCACATGGCCTCACATGGTCTACCCTGCCACTACCGTACTCACTCTGTTTAGCACATGGCCTCACATGGTCTACCCTGCCACTACCGTACTCACTCTGTTTAGCACATGGCCTCACATGGTCTACCCTGCTAGCCTACCCTGCCACTACCGTACTCACTCTGTTTAGCACATGGCCTCACATGTGAATCCTTAAAGAGATGGGTGGGGCTAAGGCTTAAGAGGGTGTGAACGATGCTGAATAGGGTGTAGACAAAGAAGAGCTCTCCAGTAGGTACCAAAACATTCAAGGACCATTTTCTCAAAAGTGGGGTTACAAGTTTATCAACTTTCAAAGCAGAATGACTTTCCCATTGTTCCTCAACTGTAGTGTATGATAAAGCATTTTCTAGCTCGGAGTCTCTACTTTTGTCCAATGTAAAAAACACAATTAAACATTTTGCTACGTAAGATCGAATCGAGCTGGTCGGTAACAAATGTCAGATATCTGGAAATATATACATAAAGATATCCCCTGATATTGACTCTATTCACCCAGTCAACCACTCTCAACACTGCAACAGACTTCCCTTTGGTTTAGTGTTGAATTCAAGCATAACAGAAGTCCTACACCTGCGAATTCGAGACCATGGTTGTGCTTCTGTTGTAGGTGTGGTAGCGAAGCAACCTTTATTTGCAAGCAATTAACATATATTAATATACATTACCATTTCTCCCGACAGTGGAAGAACTGCTCTGGCGGCTTGCATGAAACAGAGGAGTGCTTCCCACGCACCCTGCCGAAGGAGGCAGAGGCTGCCGTACTATTGTCAAAAGTCTGACGAGGCGCACTGCATTCTATCTCCACTCTTCCAAAGAGAAAGTGACATATTTTTTTGTTTGGAGCGGCGATACAGTAGCTTTTGAACTAGGGCTTAGACTCAAATACCTGATCTTTCCATCCTGAACTGTTCTCTCGCTTTCTTTCTCCATCTATCTCTCTCTCTCTCTCTTCCTCTCTCTCTTTCTCCTTCTCTCTCTCTCTTCTTCTCTCTCTCTTTCTCTCTCTCTCCCTCTCTCTCTTCCTCTCTCCATCTCTATCTTCCTCTCTCTCTCTCTTTCTCTATCTCATCCTCTCTCTCTCTCTCTCTCTCTCTCTCTCTCTCTCTCTCTCTCTCTCTCTCTCTCTCTCTCTCTCTCTCTCTCTCTCTCTCTCTCTCTCTCTCTCTCTCTCTCTCTCTCTCTCTCTCTCTCTCTCTCTCTCTCTCTCTCTCTCTCTCTCTCTCTCTCTTTTTTTCTCCTTCTCTCTATCGCTCTTCCTCACTCACTCTCCCTCTCTCTCTCTCTCTCTCTCTCTCTCTCTCTCTCTCTCTCTCTCTCTCTCTCTCTCTCTCTCTCTCTCTTCCTCTCTCTCTTTCTCCCTCTCTCTTTCTCTCTCTCTCTCTTTCTCTCTCTCTCCCACGTAGTGTCAGAACGGAGTCTCATTCACCCCCGTATCTTTCCCGTTGCTGGCGAGAGCGTGTGCGTCTCGTGTGTCTCCAGTGAGTGATGCTTCTCGTGAGTCTCTCCTGGTGACTGTCCAGTCCTGTGTGTCTCCAGTGAGTGATGCTTCTCGTGAGTCTCTCCTGGTGACTGTCCAGTCCCGTGTGTCTCCCGACGGTCTCCAATCCCTGGTCAGTGTCCCTGTGTCCTGCTGCGTCTCTGCCTCACTACTCAGGTGTGTATCGCTGCGGGGGATGCTCTCAGCCCGGACCCAACCCTTCCCCCCGGTGGTGAGACTCTTCTGGAAGGACTCAGAGGTAAAGTAGTACACCACTGGGTCTAAGCAGCAGTTGAGGGTGGCCAGACACAGGGTGATTGGGTACAGCGTCCGGACAAACCTTCACATTCACAACAACGCTAATTAATGGCCTCAATGAGGCAAGTCATTTTGCAGTAAACACCAAACATACAGACAGACTAAATCACATATCTAAAAACAGCAACAACACATTTCAGAGGATATTTACAAGAACGTTGAATAAGTGCAGTATTATAAAAATTGGCATGTTGATTGATTGTTAAAATGCAAGCGCTAAAGTGTTACAGTTGGCCAGAGCCTGGGTTAGGGTTAGTTATACCTCCATACCATGGAGTAGAGGAAGAGGATGGAGTTGTAGGGTTAGGGTTAGTTATACCTCTCCAGGTTACAGTTGGCCAGAGCCTGGGTCCACACCATGGAGTAGAGGAAGAGGATGGAGTTGTAGCGTTAGGGTTAGGGTTAGTTAACCGCTCCAGGTTACAGTTGGCCAGAGCCTGGGTCCACACCATGGAGTAGAGGAAGAGGATGGAGTTGTAGGGTTAGGGTTAGTTATACCCCTCCAGGTTACAGTTGGCCAGAGCCTGGGTCCACACCATGGAGTAGAGGAAGAGGATGGAGTTGTAGCGTTAGGGTTAGGGTTAGTTATACCTCTCCAGGTTACAGTTGGCCAGAGCCTGGGTCCGCACCATGGCGTAGAGGAAGAGGATGGAGTTGTAGGGGACAAAGCAGACGATGAAGATGGCCAGGTGGACGAGGATCATACGGAGGACCCGGCGCTTGCTGTTGCAGCCGTGGCCGATGGTCCCTGGGCGACGGAGGGTTCTCAGCACCAGAGAGGAACACACCAGGTTGGTCAGGAGGGGGAGAAGAAAACCTACGATCTGGAGAGTACAGGAAGAGCTTAGCACATAAACAAAATACACTAATAATAAGATACACACTGATACACACACTGATACACACTGATACACACACTGATACACACTGATACAAACTGATACACACACTGATACACACTGATACACACTGATACACACTGATACACACTGATACATACACTGATACACACACTGATACACACACTGATACACACACTGATACACACTGATACACACACTGATACACACACTGATACACACTGATACACACTGATACACACACTGATACACACACTGATACACACACTAATACACACACTGATACACACTGATACACACTGATACACACTGATACACACACTGATACACACACTGATACACACACTGATACACACACTGATACACACACTGATACACACACTGATACACACTGATACACACACAGATACACACTGATACACACTGATACACACTGATACACACTGATACACACTGATACACACACTGATACACACACTGATACACACACTGATACACACACTGATACACACTGATAACACACTGATACACACTGATACACACTGATACACACACTGATCACACACTGATACACACTGATACACACACTGATACACACACTGATACACACACTGATACACACACTGATACACACACTGATACACACTGATACACACACTGATACACACACTGATACACACACTGATACACACTGATACACACTGATACACACACTGATACACACTGATACACACTGATACACACTGATACACACTGATACACACTGATACACACTGATACACACACTGATACACACTGATACACACACTGATACACACACTGATACACACACTGATACACACACTGATACACACACTGATACACACACTGATACACACTGATACACACACTGATACACTGATACACACACATACACACACTGATACACACACTGATACACACACTGATACACACTGATACACACACTGATACACACTGATACACACACTGATACACACTGATACACACACTGATACACACACTGATACACACACTGATACACACACTGATACACACTGATACACACTGATACACACTGATACACACACTGATACACACTGATACACACACTGATACACACTGATACACACACTGATACACACTGATACACACTGATACACACACTGATACACACTGATACACACACTGATACACACACTGATACACACACTGATACACACTGATACACACACTGATACACACTGATACACACACTGATACACACTGATACACACTGATACACACACTGATACACACTGATACACACTGATACACACACTGATACACACTGATACACACACTGATACACACTGATACACACACTGATACACACTGATACACACTGATACACACTGATACACACACTGATACACACTGATACACACACTGATACACACTGATACACACACTGATACACACTGATACACACACTGATACACACTGATACACACACTGATACACACTGATACACACTGATACACACTGATACACACTGATACACACACTGATACACACTGATACACACTGATACACACACTGATACACACACTGATACACACTGATACACACACTGATACACACACTGATACACACACTGATACACACTGATACACACTGATACACACACTGATACACACTGATACAAACACTGATACACACTGATACACACACTGATACACACACTGATACACACTGATACACACACTGATACACACACTGATACACACTGATACACACTGATACACACTGATACACACTGATACACACTGATACACACTGATACACACACACACACTGATACACACTGATACACACTGATACACACTGATACACACACTGATACACACTGATACACACTGATACACACACTGATACACACACTGATACACACTGATCACACACTGATACACACACTGATACACACACTGATACACACACTGATACACACTGATCACACACTGATCACACACTGATACACACTGATACACACACTGATACACACACTGATACACACACTGATACACACTGATACACACACTGATACACACTGATACACACTGATACACACACTGATACACACACTGATACACACTGATACACACACTGATACACACTGATACACACACTGATACACACTGATACACACTGATACACACACTGATACACACACTGATACACACTGATACACACTGATACACACACTGATACACACTGATACACACTGATACACACACTGATACACACTGATACACACACTGACACACACACTGACACACACACTGATACACACTGATACACACACTGATACACACACTGATACACACACTGATACACACACTGATACACACTGATACACACACACTGATACACACTGATACACACTGATACACACACTGATACACACTGATACACACACTGATACACACACTGATACACACACTGATACACACTGATACACACACTGATACACACACTGATACACACACTGATACACACACTGATACACACTGATACACACACTGATACACACACTGATACACACTGATACACACACTGATACACACTGATACACACTGATACACACACTGATACACACTGATACACACACTGATACACACTGATACACACTGATACACACTGATACACACACTGATACACACTGATACACACTGATACACACTGATACACACACTGATACACACTGATACACACACTGATACACACACTGATACACACTGATACACACTGATACACACACTGATACACACTGATACACACACTGATACACACTGATACACACACTGATACACACTGATACACACTGATACACACACTGATACACACACTGATACACACACTGATACACACACTGATACACACACTGATACACACTGATACACACACTGATACACACTGATACACACACTGATACACACTGATACACACTGATACACACACTGATACACACTGATACACACACTGATACACACTGATACACACTGATACACACACTGATACACACTGATACACACACTGATACACACTGATACACACTGATACACACACTGATACACACTGATACACACTGATACACACACTGATACACACTGATACACACACTGATACACACTGATACACACACTGATACACACACTGATACACACTGATACACACTGATACACACTGATACACTGATACACACTGATACACACTGATACACACTGATACACACACTGATACACACTGATACACACACTGATACACACACTGATACACACTGATACAACTATACACACTGATACACACTGATACACACACTGATACACACACTGATACACACTGATACACACACTGATACACACTGATACACACTGATACACACTGATACACACACTGATACACACACTGATACACACTGATACACACACTGATACACACACTGATACACACTGATACACACACTGATACACACTGATACACACACTGATACACACACTGATACACACTGATACACACTGATACACACTGATACACACTGATACACACACTGATACACACTGATACACACACTGATACACACACACTGATACACACACTGATACACACTGATACACACACTGATACACACACTGATACACACTGATACACACTGATACACACTGATACACACACTGATACACACACTGATACACACTGATACACACTGATACACACTGATACACACACTGATACACACTGATACACACTGATACACACACTGATACACACACTGATACACACACTGATACACACACTGATACACACTGATACACACACTGATACACACACTGATACACACTGATACACACACTGATACACACTGATACACACACTGATACACACACTGATACACACACTGATACACACTGATACACACACTGATACACACACTGATACACACTGATACACACACTGATACACACACTGATACACACTGATACACACACTGATACACACTGATACACACACTGATACACACTGATACACACTGATACACACTGATACACACACTGATACACACTGATACACACACTGATACACACTGATACACACACTGATACACACTGATACACACTGATACACACACTAATACACACACTGATACACACTGATACACACACTGATACACACTGATACACACACTGATACACACTGATACACACTGATACACACTGATACACACTGATACACACACTGATACACACTGATACACACTGATACACACTGATACACACTGATACACACTGATACACACTGATACACACTGATACACACTGATACACACACTGATACACACTGATACACACACTGATACACACACTGATACACACTGATACACACTGATACACACACTGATACACACTGATACACACACGGATACACACTGATACACACACTGATACACACACTGATACACACTGATACACACACTGATACACACTGATACACACACTGATACACACACTGATACACACACTGATACACACACTGATACACACTGATACACACTGATACATACTGATGCACACTGATACACACACTGATACACACTGATACACACTGATACACACACTGATACACACTGATACACACTGATACACACACTGATACACACACTGATACACACTGATCACACACTGATACACACACTGATACACACACTGATACACACACTGATACACACTGATACACACTGATACACACTGATACACACTGATACATACACTGATACACACTGATACATACTGATGCACACTGATACACACACTGATACACACTGATACACACTGATACACACACTGATACACACTGATACACACACTGATACACACTGATACACACTGATACACACACTGATACACACTGATACACACTGATACACACTGATACACACTGATACACACTGATACACACACTGATACACACTGATACACACACTGATACACACACTGATACACACTGATACACACTGATACACACACTGATACACACTGATACACACACGGATACACACTGATACACACACTGATACACACTGATACACACACTGATACACACTGATACACACACTGATACACACACTGATACACACACTGATACACACACTGATACACACTGATACACACTGATACACACTGATACATACACTGATACACACTGATACATACTGATGCACACTGATACACACACTGATACACACTGATACACACTGATACACACACTGATACACACTGATACACACTGATACACACACTGATACACACACTGATACACACTGATACACACTGATACACACACTGATACACACTGATACACACACTGATACACACTGATACACACACTGATACACACACTGATACACACTGATACACACTGATACACACACTGATACACACTGATACACACACTGATACACACTGATACACACTGATACACACACTGATACACACTGATACACACACTGATACACACTGATACACACACTGATACACACTGATACACACACTGATACACACTGATACACACACTGATACACACACTGATACACACTGATACACACACTGATACACACTGATACACACACTTAAATCTCTTTTACCTAATTTCTACCAGCATGATACATGTGCAACCAGACAAAAAAAACTCTACACCACCTTTACTCCACACACAGACACGTACAAAGCTCTCCCTCACCCTCCATTTGGCAAATCTGACCATAATTCTATCCTCCTGATTCCAGCTTACAATCAAAAACTAAAGCAGGAATCACCAGTGACTCGGTCAATACGGAAGTTGTCAGATGACGCAGATGCTAAGCTACAGGACTGTTTTGGTAGCACAGACTGGAATATGTTCCGGGATCATCCGATGGCATTGAGGAGTACACCACATCAGCCACCGGCTTCATCAATAAGTGCATCGATGATGTCGTCCCCACAGTGACTGTACGTATATACCCCAACCAGAAGCCATGGATTACAGGCAACATCCGCACTGAGCTAAAGGGTTGAGCTGCCGCTTTCAAGGAGTGGGACTAACCCGGACGCTTATAAGAAATCCCGCTATGCCCTCCGACGAACCATCAATCAGGCAAAGCTTCAATACAGGACTAAGATTGAATCCTACAACACTGGCTCCAACGCTCGTTGGATGTGGCAGGGCTTGCAAACTATTACAGACCACAAAGGGAAGCTCAGCCGCGAGCTGCCCAGTGACACAAGCCGACCAGACGAGCTAAATTACTTTTATACCCGATTTGAAGCAAGTAATACTGAAGCATGCATGAGAGCACCAGCTGTTCCTGATGACTGTGTGATCACGCTCGCCGTAGCCGATGTGAGTAAGACCTTTAACGGATTGCCAGGACGTGTACTCTGAGCATGCGCTGACCAACTGGCAAGTGTCTTCACTGATATTTTCAACCTGTCCCTGGCCGAGTCTGTAATACCAACATGTTTCAAACAGACCACCATAGTCCCTGTGCTCAAGAACCCCAAGGTAACCTGCCTAAATGACTACCGACCTGTAGCACTCACGTCTGTGGCCATGAAGGGCTTTGAAAGGTTTGTCATGGCTAACATCAACACAATCATCCCAGAAACACTAGACCCACTCCAATTTGCATACCGCCCCAACAGATCCACAGATGAAGCAATCTCTATTGCACTCCACACTGCCCTTCCCCACCTGGACAAAAGGAACACCTACGTGAGAATGCTGTTCATTGACTACAGCTCAGCGTTCAACACCATAGTGCCCACAAAGCTCATCACTAAGCTAAGGACCCTGGGACTAAACACCTCCCTCTGCAACTGGATCCTGGACTTTCTGACGGTTCACCCCTAGGTGGTAAGGGTAGACAACAACACATCTGCCACGCTGATCCTCAACACGGGGGCCCCTCAGGGGTGCGTGCTTAGTCCTCTCCTGTACTCCCTGTTCACCCATGACTGCATGGCCAGGCACGACTCCAACACCATCATTACATTTGCCGACAACACAACGGTGGTAGGCCTGATCACCGACTACAATGAGACAGCCTATAGGGAGGAGGTCAGAGATGCAGGACAACAACCTCTCCCTCAACGTGATCAAGACAAAGGAGATGATCGTGGACTACAGGAAAAGGAGGGCCCAGCACGGCCCCATTCTCATCGACGGGGCTGTAGTGGGGTAGGAGAGCTTCAAGTTGCTTGGCGTCCACATCACCAACAAACTATCATGGTCCAAACACACCAAGACAGTTGTGAAGAGGGCACGACAATGCCTATTCCCCCTCAGGAGACTGAAAGAATTTGGCATGGGTCCTCAGATCCTCAAAAAGTTCTACAGCTGCACTATCGAGAATATCCTGACTGGTTGCATCACTGCCTGGTATGGCAACTGTTCGGCCTCCGACCGCAAGGCACTACAGAGGGTAGTGCGTACGACCCAGTACATCACGGGGCCAAGCTTCCTGCCATCCAGGACCTCTATACCAGGCGGTGTCAGAGGAAGGCCCTCAAAATTGTCAAAGACTCCAGCCACCCTAGTCATAGACTGTTCTCTCTGCTACCGCACGGCAAGCGGTACCGGAGCGCCAAGTCTGGGTCCAAAAGGCTTCTTAACAGCTTCTACCCCCAAGCCGTAAGACTGCTGAACAGCTAATCAAAGGCCACCCAGACTATTTACATTGACCCCCCCTCCTTTTTTATGCTGCTGCTGCTCGCTGTTTATTATCTATGCATAGTCACTTTAACTAGTACCCTTTTTTTTCAATTTTGGCCTAAAATGACATACCCTAATCTAACTGCCTGTAGCTCAGGACCTGAAGCAAGGATATGCATATTCTTGATACCATTTGAAAGGAAACACTTTGAAGTTTGTGGAAATGTGAAATTAATGTAGGAGAATATAACACATTAGATCTGGTAAAAGATAATAAAAATTTAAAAAATGCATTTTCTATTTATTTATTTTTTCATCATCGTTGAAATGCAAGAGAAAGGCCACAATATAATATTGCAGTTTAAGCGCAATTTAGATTTTGGCCACTTGATGTCAGCAGTGTGTGCGCAAAGTTTCAGATTGATCCAGTGAAGCATTGCAATACTGGACTATTTTGTAGCGAATTGGTCAATTGCAACATTTTCAAGTACATAACTATAGAGAACATACACAAATGATGGTAATACAAAATGTAAGTTTACACACTCCCATGGATGCCATATATGATGGATCATTAGCTTATACGCTAACTTTTACACATCTAGATGGCCGGGTGCGTATGGAGCCAGAGACAGCAGGGGTTCAAACTGTAGAACCCAGTTCCTACATTTGAATATAAAAATTGATTTTATCAAACCCTTAGGATGACCCTTAGGATGACAAATCAGAGCAAGATTACTGAATTTAAGTACATTATTTACCTTCAGAGGTGAATGTATCAAACCAATTGCCGTGATATGTTTTTTGTTGTTGTGTACCAAGTTAGCTGAATAAAGTTAGAGTCTATTCCTAGAAAACATTGAACCGCTGTAGTTTACAACAATTATAATTTCTCTCCGTTGGGACAGACGCGAACTGGCTGAATCGATTCAGTGGCTAGCTTTGCACTTAACTGGCTAACAGTAGCTACTAAGGGTAAGTTATAACCTACATTTATTTTTGTTTTGTTTTTACATACTGGTAACCAGAGTCGTTCAAGGGAATTCGGGACATGGGTGACTAGCTAACGTTAGCTTGGCTCTCTGTGTGTTCGTGCCGTGGGAGGAGGGGTTAGTTCGTTGGCAGAGAGCAATGGCTAGCTAGCTAGCTAACTAACTGGCTGAATAAGTTGACGACATACTCACTCAAACTGTCAAAACTACCCCAAAACTTTACACAATGTTAGACACGGACACGAATGATCTGCTTGGCATGTTAACACACTGGTGGTTTGTTGTAATCGAGTATTGGTGCTAAACCGTGTTATTGGAGGCTAGCATGTTAGTTGGCTTTGGCGTCATATGATTCGGTGTACCAAGTAAGCTAGCTGAATAAACTAAGTTAGAGTCTATTCCTAGAAACATTGAACCGCTGTAGTTTACAACAATTATAATTTCTAAAGTGGAAGTTGGGAGAGTTATATTTGAGTGTTTCAGTGAAATTTAAGTGAGGGAGGCCCCGCTCTCTCGCTTTCCCAGATGTTTAGTTCATTTCCTTCCGTTTTCTTTTGCATTATTGTAGCCTTTCTCTGTAGCCTGTCAACTATGTGTCTGTCTATCCCTGTTCTCTCCTCTCTGCACAGGCCATACAAACGCTTCACACCGCGTGGCTGCTGCCTCTCTAACCTGGTGGTCCCTGCGCGCACGACCCACGTGGAGTTCCAGGTCTCCAGCAGCCTCAGGAACTGACGTTATGCAGCCAACAAGGCAGAGTTCATCTCAGCCTATGCTACCCTCCAGGCCCTCCACTACTTGGCGCTGACGGAAACATGGATTACCACAGAAAACACTGCTACTCCTACTGCTCTTTCCTCGTCTGACCATGTGTTCTCGCATACCCCGAGAGCATCTGGTCAGCGTGGCGGTGGCACAGCAATCTGCATCTCACCCAAGTGGACATTCTCTCTTTTTCCCCTGACCCATCTGTCTATCTCCTCATTTGAATTCCATGCTGTCACAGTCACTAGCCCATTCAAGCTTAACATCCTTGTCATTTATCGCCCTCCAGGTTCCCTTGGAGAGTTCATCAATGAGCTTGACAAGTTCCTTTCCTGAGGATGGCTCACCCCTCACAGTTCTGGGTGACTTTAACCTCCCTACGTCTGCCTTTGACTCATTTCTCTCTGCCTCCTTCTTTCCAATCCTTTCCTCTTTTGACCTCACCCTCTCACCATCCCCCCCTACTCACAAGGCAGGCAATACGCTTGACCTCATCTTTACTAGATGCTGTTCTTCTACTAATCTCACTGCAACTCCCCTCCAAGTCTCCGACCACTACTTTGTATCCTTTTCTCTCTCGCTCTACTCCAACACTACTCACTCTGTCCCTACTCAGATGGTAATGTGCCATCGCAACCTTCGCTCTCTCTCTCCCGCTACTCTCTCCTCTTCCATCCTATCATCTCTTCCCTCTGCTAAATCCTTCTCCCTCCGATCTCCTGATTCTGCCTCCTCAACCCTCCTCTCCTCCCTTTCTGCATCTTTTGACTCTCTATGTCCCCTATCCTTCCGGCCGGCTCGGTCCTCCCCTCCTGCTCCGTGGCTTTGACGACTCATTGCGAGCTCACAGAAGTGGGATCCGGGCAGCCGAGTGGAAATGGAGGAAAACTAGACTCCCTGCGGACCTGTCATCTTTTCACTCTCTCCTCTCTACATTCTCTTCTTCTGTTTCCGCTGCTAAAGCCACTTTCTACCACTCTAAATTTCAAGCCTCTGCCTCTAACCCTAGGAAGCTCTTTGCCACCTTCTCCTCCCTGCTGAATCCTCCTCCCCCTCCCTCCTCCCTCCTCCCTCTCTGTGGATGACTTCGTCAACCATTTGGAAAAGAAGGTTGACGACATCCGATCCTCATTTATTAAGTCAAATGACACCGCTGGTACTGCTCACACTGCCCTACCCTATGCTTTGACTTCTTTCTCCCCTCTCTCTCCAGATAAAATCTTGCGACTTGTGACTGCAGGCCGCCCAACAACCTGCCCGCTTGACCCTATCCCCTCCTCTCTTCTCCAGACCATCTCCGGAGACCTTCTCCCTTACCTCACCTCGCTCATCAACTCATCCTTGACCGCTGGCCATGTCCCTTCCATCTTCAAGAGAGCGAGAGTTGCACCCCTCCTCAAAAAACCTACACTCGATCCCTCCAATGTCAACAACTACAGAACAGTATCCCTTCTTTCTTTTCTCTCCAAAACTCTTGAGCGTGCCGTCTCTAGCCAACTCTCCTGCTATCTCTCTCAGAATTACCTTCTTGATCCAAACCAGTCATGTTTCAAGACTGTTCATTCAACTGAGACTGCTCTTCTCTGTGTCACGGAGGCTCTCCGCACTGCTAAAGCTAACTCTCTCTCCTCTGCTCTTATCCTTCTAGACCTATCTGCTGCCTTTGATACTGTGAACCATCAGATCCTCTTCTCCACCCTCTCCGAGTTGGGCATCTCTGGCGCTGCTCACTCTTGGATTGCGTCCTACCTGACAGGTCGCTCCTACCAGGTGGCGTGGCGAGAATCTGTCTCCGAACCATGTGCTCTCACCACTGGTGTCCCCCAGGGCTCAGTTCTAGGCCTCTCCTATTCTCTCTATACACCAAGTCACTTGGCTCTGTCATATCCTCACATGGTCTCTCCTATCATTGCTACGCAGACGACAAACAATTAATTTTCTCCTTTCCCCCTTCTGATAACCAGGTGGCGAATCGCATCTCTGCATGTTTGGCAGACATATCAGTGTGGATGTCGGATCACCACCTCAAGCTGAACCTCGGCAAGACAGAGCTGCTCTTCCTCCCGGGGAAGGACTGCCCGCTCCATGATCTCGCCATCACGGTTGACAACTCCATTGTGTCCTCCTCCCAGAGTGCAAAGAACCTTGGCGTGACCCTGGACAACACCCTGTCGTTCTCCGCTAACATCAAAGCGGTGACCCAATCCTGCAGGTTCATGCTCTACAATATTCGCAGAGTACGACCGTACCTCCCTGCCTCTCTCTCTGTCTCTCCCTCCCTGCCTATCTCTCTGTCTCTCCCTCCCTGCCTCTCTCTGTCTCTCCCTCCCTGCCTCTCTCTCTGTCTCTACCTCCCTGCCTCTCTCTCTGTCTCTACCTCCCTGCCTCTCTCTCTGTCTCTCTCTCCCTGCCTCTCTCTCTGTCTCTCTCTCCCTGCCTCTCTCTCTGTCTCTCTCTCCCTGCCTCTCTCTCTGTCTCTCCCTCCCTGCCTCTCTCTCTGTCTCTCCCTCCCTCCCTGCCTCTCTCTCTGTCTCTCCCTCCCTCCCTCCCTGCCTCTCTCTCTGTCTCTCCCTCCCTCCCTGCCTCTCTCTCTGTCTCTCTCTCCCTGCCTCTCTCTCTGTCTCTACCTCCCTGCCTCTCTCTCTGTCTCTACCTCCCTGCCTCTCTCTCTGTCTCTACCTCCCTGCCTCTCTCTCTGTCACGCCCTCCCTGCCTCCATCCCTCCCTATCTCTCTCTCCTCACCTCTATAAAGATAGTGATCTTAGACAGGTATGTCTTCCAGGTGCTCTTGGAGAATCCCTCGAAGCAGGCCGTGGCGCGGTTCGCCTGGTTGATCGTGGAAAAGAAGGTGACCGATATCCCTCCCCCCACGATGGTGAGCCAGACCGCAGCACACACCAGGCCCGCGTTCCTCCGCGTGCGGACTGAGCGCGAGCGGAAGGGGTAGACGATGGCCAGAAAGCGGTCCACACTGATGCAGGTGAGGAACAGCATGGAGCCATAGATATTGGTTATGAAAGCTGTTCCTGATACCTGGGGGATGGAGAGAGATTGACCGGTTAATTGATTAATTCATTGATTAATTAATTCATTCCTTCATTGCCTGACACCTGGGGGGTGGAATAGATGTATTATACAGCCAAACACCTGCAAAGCAATGACGGAACAGTTCACACAGTGAAAAGGGATAGAAACTAGTAACTACCTTGCAGAGCTCGTCTCCGAAGGGCCAGTGTCGGTTGACATTGTAGTAGACCTTGAAGGGCA
Organism: Coregonus clupeaformis; assembly: GCF_020615455.1. Lineage (NCBI taxonomy): Eukaryota > Metazoa > Chordata > Actinopteri > Salmoniformes > Salmonidae > Coregonus > Coregonus clupeaformis. The sequence continues at coordinate 20,390,454 of NC_059193.1, forward strand.
GCGTGAACACAAACACAAGGTCTGACAACGCCAGGTTAGTCATGAACAGCGTTGTCTCGTTGCGTAGCTTCATCCGGAAGCAGAACACAAAGAGAGCAGCACAGTTGGTGCAGAGCCCCAGGACAAACACCACGCTGTAGACCACACTGTACAGGTCATACTTAAAGCTGTCATCTATCCCACAGTCCTCCATGCCTGTCTCGTTCAGCACCAGACCAGCCATGCTGAGGCCGGGGTGGAGGTAGAAGGGTGAGGGTCGGGGGGCGTTCTCTGGGGAGGTCAGTGGGTGGTCCACAAGGCAAGACCCCTCCAGGGCATCACGATCTGTGTGTTTGGGCTGGTTGCTCTCCCTGCAGACAGAAATAAACAAGTCAGTTAGCCTGTTAGCATGATAGCCTAGCATGTCCTCTTTAAGTCAGTTAGACTGTTAGCATGATAGCCTAGCATGTCCTCTTTAAGTCAGTTAGACTGTTAGCATGATAGCCTAGCATGTCCTCTTTAAGTCAGTTAGACTGTTAGCATGATAGCCTAAAATATCCCCTCTAAGTCAGTTAGACTGTCATCATAGTAGAACTGTGTCAGCTGCAGTGTGACATCTTTAGCACTGTCAAACGCCTAGACAGTACCTTCCACATTTTCTCTCTCTCTCTCTCTCTCTCTCTCTCTCTCTCTCTCTCTCTCTCTCTCTCTCTCTCTCTCTCTCTCTCTCTCTCTCTCTCTCTCTCTCTCTCTCTCTCTCTCCTCTCTCTCTCTCTCTCTCTCTCTCTCTCTCTCTCTCTCTCTCTCTCTCTCTCTCTCTCTCTCTCTCTCTCTCTCTCTCTCTCTCTCTCTCTCTCTCTCTCTCTCTCTCTCTCTCTCTCTCTCTCTCTCTCTCTCTCTCTCTCTCTCTCTCTCTCTCTCTCTCTCTCTCTCTCTCTCTCTCTCTCTCTCTCTCTCTCTCTCTCTCTCTCTCTCACAGCCTTCCACAGTCTACTTTCTGTCCACACAGTGACTTAACACAGTAACACACAGTGACTTAACACATTAACACAGTCACTTGGCCGGACTTTATGGCTTTCCTAACATTCAGCTGTATCATACTGCTTAATGCTGCTCTGCTGTGACTGTCGTACAGCTGAGGTAAGCAGTGTCAGGGAATGTGCCAAAGTGTGTGTGTGTGTGTATATGTGTTTGTGTGTATGTGAGTGTGCGTGTGTGTGTGGGTATGTGTGTGTGTGTCTTTGTGTGTGTGTCACTGTGAGTGAACTCTGTGAGCATGCAGCTGTCTTTGCAAGGTCCATGACCTGGGATGCTGTATACATGAGCTACAAACACAATACATAGTACAGTATTTACTATTGATACTAGACAATACATAGTATAGTATTTACTATGGATACTACACAATACATAGTATAGTATTTACTATGGATACTAGACAATACATAGTATAGTATTTACTAAGGATACTAGACAATACACAGTATAGTATTTACTATGGATACTAGACAATACACAGTATAGTATTTACTATGGATACTACACAATACATAGTATAGTATTTACTATGGATACTACACAATACATAGTATAGTATTTACTAAGGATACTAGACAATACATAGTATAGTATTTACTATGGATACTACACAATACATAGTATAGTATTTACTATGGATACTAGACAATACACAGTATAGTATTTACTATGGATACTACACAATACATAGTATAGTATTTACTATGGATACTAGACAATACATAGTATAGTATTTACTAAGGATACTAGACAATACATAGTATAGTATTTACTATGGATACTACACAATACATAGTATAGTATTTACTATGGATACTAGACAATACATAGTATAGTATTTACTATGGATACTAGACAATACATAGTATAGTATTTACTATGGATACTACACAATACACAGTATAGTATTTACTATGGATACTACACAATACATAGTATAGTATTTACTATGGATACTACACAATACATAGTATAGTATTTACTAAGGATACTAGACAATACACAGTATAGTATTTACTATGGATACTACACAATACATAGTATAGTATTTACTATGGATACTACACAATACATAGTATAGTATTTACTAAGGATACTAGACAATACATAGTATAGTATTTACTATGGATACTAGACAATACATAGTATAGTATTTACTATGGATACTAGACAATACATAGTATAGTATTTACTATGGATACTACACAATACACAGTATAGTATTTACTATAGATACTATGCCATACAACACTCCTTCAGTAGCCTCCAACTGCTCTTAAACACTAGTAAAACTAAATGCATGCTCTTCAACCGAACGCTGCTTGCACCCGCCCACCTGACTAGAATCACTACTCTTGGCGGGTCTGACCTAGAGTATGTGGACAACTACAAATACCTAGGTGTCTGGTTAGACTGTAAACTCTCCTTCCAGACTCACATTAAGCATCTCCAATCAAAATGTAGATCTAGAATCGGCTTCCTATTTCGCAACAAAGCCTCCTTCACTCATGCTGCCAAACATGCCCTCGTAAAACTGACTATCCTACCGATCCTTGACTTCGGCGATGTCATTTACAAAATAGCCTCCAACACCCTACTCAGCAAATTGGATGTAGTCTATCACAGTGCCATCCGTTTTGTCACCAAAGCCCCATATACTACCCACCATTGTGACCTGTACGCTCTTGTTGGCTGGCCCTCACTACATATTCGTCGCCAAACCCACTGGCTCCAGGTCATCTATAAATCACTGCTAGGCAAATCCCCGCCTTATCTTAGCTCACTGGTCACCATAGCAACACCCACCGCTCCAGCAGGTATATCTCACGTCATCCCCAAAGCCAACACCTCCTTTGGCCGCCATTCCTTCCAGTTCTCTGCTGCCAATGACTGGAACGAACTGCAAAAATCTCTGAAGCTGGAGACTTATCTCCCTCACTAACTTTAAGCATCAGTTGTCAGAGCACCTTACCGATCACTGCACCTGTACACAGCCCATCTGAAATTAGCCCACCCAACTACCTCATCCCTATATTGTTATTTATTTTGCTCTTTTGCACCCCAGTATCTCTATTTGCACATAATCTCTTGCACATCTAGCATTCCAGTGTTAATACTAATTGTAACTATTTTGCACTATGGTCTATTTATTGCCCTACCTCCATAACTTACTACATTTGAACACACTGTATATATATTTTCTGTTGTATTTTTGACTTTATGTTTTGTTTTACCCCATATGTAACTCTGTGTTGTTGTTTTTATCGCACTGCTTTGTTTTATCTTGGCCAGGTCGCAGTTGTAAATGAGAACTTGTTCTCAACTGGCATACCTGGTTAAATAAAGGTTAAATAAAATTAAAAAATAAAAAAATAAAAAATTAGGAAGGTGTTCCTAATGTTTTGTCCACTCAGTGAATATTTTGACTTTGTGGCTGTGGTAACTAGAAACCTGTTATCTGAGTTAGTGAGGATGACGATGATGAAGATGATGATGATGACAGCTCACCTTGTTGTCGCCTCCGGTTGTCAAGTCAACACGTCCAACGCTGCTGCTCCTTCAGCTCCCTGGTGCAGAAATATCAGACTGTTTCACCGACAAGTGTTTCGTTTTTCTTCCGCACTGGACTGCCGGGTGGTCTCATTGCAGTAACTTCACTTCCCACAGTATTTAAAAGTTTCACGGGTTCTGTCATGTCGTTAAAACGTATCAAACTTGCCGTATCTAGAAGAGCTCGCTGTTTATTTTTACTTTGGCGGAAAATGGAGTAAGGGACCCAATTCTGTGCCTAGTTGAATGTGAATTTCGGCAGAGGATTTGTTTGTGTGTTCGTGTGAGGTCGGTGGTCTGGAGGTCGACTTGCATGGCCACAGGAAATGAGACAATAGCACCTCTGTCGTTGGAGGGAGGGGCGCAGGGGCACGGGGAGCTGAATAGGGAATTGTTGGAGAGGAGGGGAGAGGGAGGGAGAGTGGAGGAAGAGAGAGAGAGGGGCAGGGGAGGGAGAGAGAGAGGGGCAGGGGAGGGAGAGAGAGAGGGGCAGGGGAGGGAGAGAGAGAGGGGCAGGGGAGGGAGAGAGAGAGGGGCAGGGGAGGGAGAGAGAGAGAGGGGCAGGGGAGGGAGAGAGAGAGGGGCAGGGGAGGGAGAGAGAGAGAGGGGCAGGGGAGGGAGAGAGAGAGGGGCAGGGGAGGGAGAGAGAGAGAGGGGCGAGGGAGGGAGAGAGAGAGGGGCAGGGGAGGGAGAGAGAGAGGGGGAGGGGAGGGAGAGAGAGAGGGGCAGGGAGGGAGAGAGAGAGAGGGGCAGGGAGGGAGAGAGAGAGAGGGGCAGGGGAGGGAGAGAGAGAGGGGCAGGGGAGGGAGAGAGAGAGGGGCAGGGGAGGGAGAGAGAGGGGCAGGGGAGGGCAGGGGGAGAGAGAGGGGCGGGGGTGGAGAGAGAGAAGGGCAGAGGAGGGAGAGAGAGAGGGGCACGGGAGGGAGAGAGAGAGGGGCAGGGGAGGGCAGGGGAGGGAGAGAGAGGGCTTTATTGGGAAGGTTTCAATTGAATGGCTTTATTAGCATGGGAAACGTGTGTTAACATTGCCAAAGCAAAGTAGATAATAAACAAAGTGAAATAAACAATACATATTAACAGTAAACATTACACTCACAAAAGTTCCAAAAGAATAAAGACATATCAAATGTCATATTATGGCTATATACAGTGTTGTAAGGATGTGCAAATAGTTAAAGTACAAAAGGGAAAATAAATAAACCTGAATATGGGTTGTATTTCAATTTCTTTAAAAAACTGCAATGTTCGTTACGGGCTTGTAAGTAAGCATTTCACTGTAATGTCTACACCTGTTGTATTCGGCGCATGTGGCAAATAACATTTTATTTTATTTTATTTTATTTATTTAAAATGGTGTACTTCACTGGTTGCCCTTTTCTTGTTGCAACAGGTCACAAATAGTGCTACTGTGATGGCACACTGTGGTATTTCACCCAATAGATATGGGAGTTTATCAAAATTGGGTTTGTTTTCAAATTCGTTGTGGAGCTGTGTAATCTGAGGGAAATGTATGTCTCTAATATGCGCAGCTCAGTTTCCACCTCATTTTGTGGGCAGTGTGCACATAGCCTGTCTTCTCTTGAGAGCCAGGTCTGCCTACGGTGGCATTTCTCAATAGCAAGGCTATGCTCACTGAGTCTGTATATAGTCAAAGCTTTTCTTAAATTTGGGTCAGTCACAGTGGTCAGGTATTCTTCCACTGTGTACTCTCTGTTTAGGGCCAAATAGCATTCTAGTTTGCTCTGTTTTTTTGTTAATACATTCCAATGTGTCAAGTAATTCTGTTTTTGTTTTCTCATGATTTGGTTGGGTCTAATTGTGTTGCTGTCCTGGGGCTCTGTGGGGTCTGTTTGTGTTTGTGAACAGAGCCCCAGGACCAGCTTACTTAGGGGACTCTTCTCCAAGTTCATCTCTCTGTAGGTGATGGCTTTGTTATGGAAGGTTTGGGAATCGCTTCCTTTTAAGTGGTTATAGAATTGAATGGCTCTTTAGCAGGTATCGTCCTAATTCTGCTCTGCATATATTATTTGGTGTTTTACGTTTTACACAGAGGACATTTTTGCAGAATTCTGAATGCAGAGTCTCAATTTGGTGCTTGTACCATTTTGTGAATTCTTGGATGGTGAGCGGACCCCAAACCTCACAACCATAAAGGGCAATGGGTTCTATAACTGATTCAAGTATTTTTAGAGAGACAGAGACAGAGAGAGAGAGAGAGAGAGAGAGAGAGAGAGAGAGAGAGAGAGAGAGAGAGAGAGAGAGAGAGAGAGAGAGGGAGGGGGGGGGGGGGAGAGGGGAGGAGGGAGAGAGAGAGAGAGAGAGAGAGAGAGAGAGAGAGAGAGAGAGAGAGAGAGAGAGAGAGAGAATGAGAGAGAGAGATGAGAGAGAATGAGAGAGAGAGAGAGAGAGAGAGAGAGAGAATAGAGAGAGAGAGAGAGAGAATGAGAGAGAGAGAGAATAGAGAGAATGAGAGAGAGAGAGAGGAGAGAGAGAGAGAGAGAATGAGGAGAGAATGAGAGAGAGAGAGAGAGAATGAGAGAGAGAGAGAGAGAGAGAGAGAGAGAGAGAGAGAGAGAGAGAGAGAGAGAGAGAGAGAGAGAATGAGAGAGAGAGAGAATGAGAGAATGAGAGAGAGAGAGAGAGAGAGAGAGAGAGAGAGAGAGAGAGAGAGAGAGAGAGAGAGAGAGAGAGAGAGAGAGAGAGAATGAGAGAGAGAGAAAGAGAGAGAGAGAGAGAGAGAGAGAGAGAGAGAGAGAGAGAGAGAGAGAGAGAGAGAGAGAATGATTATATATTTATATACATCTCTTGTACTGGGAAATGAATAAAATAATTAATAACACTTACATTCCAGCTGGCTGGAGTGTTTACAGACATATTCAATCTCTACCAGTCTGTTGTCCCCACTTGCTTAACCCATAACATTCTGAAGTATTTTATTTTTTTATTAAATATTTTATTTGGCCTTACTGCTATTAGCCCATACAAATGAACAACAGATAGTCCCCAAAAAAATCAAAAGGAAGTTTGTTCTGAAGTGTTTGTCCTATATTTCAGAGAGATAAGAAAGATCAGGAAACATTTGTTATTTTTTTAGACATGTATTTAATACCTTATTTTTGGAAACCAAACAGTCTCCGTATATACTTCCATTCATTTTTTCAACTGGTACCGGGGGACATTCAGATGAGTCTTGTGAGGCCTTAGGGCAGGGTTCTTCAATCCTGGTCCTGGAGGGCCGAAACACTTCTGTTTTTTATTTCTACCTGGTAGTTAATTGCACTCACCTGGTTTTCCCAGGTCTGAATTAGCCCCTGATTAGAAGGAGAGGATGAAAAACAGAGGTGTTTCGGCCCTCCAGGACCAGGATTGAAGAACCCTGCCTTAGGGCGTCCTTGAGCAAAACATGCACACGTTCGTGAGAGTCTCACCTTTCCACAGAGGGGTCATATTAGTGTGTAGCTCAAACTGTTCGGACAATACAGACAGAAGGACCTGGTCTTTCAAGCAGTTGGCACACAGTTCGGACACTCATCGGTACAACACAAGACATGCAACCAGAGGTCTCTTCCCAGTCCCCAGGTCCAGAACAGAGGCTGGGAAACACACAGTATTAAATAGAGCCACGACTACATGGAACTCTCTGCCACCCCAGGTAACTCAAGCTAGCAATAAAACCAGATTCACAAAACAGATAAAAGAACACCTTACAGCATTACGGTGAGGAGACACAGACATGTTTATGCATTTTGTATTTTGTTTTGCATTGTATTTTGTGTTGTATTATGTATGTGATACGTGGTTGGAATACGACTGTGATACGTGGTTGTCTCGCCTGGCTATCTTGAGATAAATTCACTAGCTGTGCGTCTGCTGAACGGTTAAATGATCATGTAGATGTAGTGCTATATGCAGTATAATCCAGGGTTCTTCAATTCCGGTCCTGGAGGGCCGAAACACCTCTGTTTTTCATCCTCTCCTTCTAATCAGGAGCTAATTCAGACCCGGGACACCAGGTGAGTGCAATTAACTACCAGGTAGAAATAAAAAACAGAAGTGTTTCGGCCCTCCAGGACCGGAATTGAAGAACCCTGCAGTATATTATGTATTTCATTTGTTATGTTTCCTGTTTGGACCCCAGGAAGAGTAGGCTATGCCTCGGTAGCAGCTAATCGGGGATCCTATTAAATACTAAATACTAAATACTTTACAACACAGGCTAGGGCCGGGGCTAGGGCCGGGGCTAGGGCCGGGGCTAGGGCCGGGGCTAGGGCCGGGGCTAGCTCGCTGATAACACAGCTTAGCTTTGTTATGCAACCAACCAACCACATTATGCAAATAACTTATTTTCTACACTAAGGGCTCTATTCAGGCTGTAAACCTGAAGCATTACAGATTCTGCAATATAAATGTAAAGGTTGTTGTTTTGTTGTTATGTTGTTGGCTACAGAGTTAGGGTTAGAGGTTAAGGTTAGCTGTTGTTGTTGGTGAAAGAGTCACAGCAGCAGCTGATATTGAACTGTAGGTGCAGCTTTTAACTCTGCTATGGGCGCTGGTAAAAATGATCCCTAGACTATCAACCCAACTGGTACCACCCAGTCACTACAACACTGACACAATGATCCCTAGACTATCAACCCAACTGGTACCACCCAGTCACCACAACACTGACACAATGATCCCTAGACTATCAACCCAACTGGTACCACCCAGTCACCACAACACTGACACAATGATCCTCTGGATAAGAGCGTCTGCTAAATGACGAAAATGTAATGTAAATGTAACCCAACTGTGTCTTTCCCTGTTTCCTTCCTCCTCCTCAAAAATGTTATTTGTGTGTGTGTGTGTTTGTGTGTTTGTGTGTGTGTGTTTGTTTGTGTGTGTGTTTGTATGTTTGTTTGTGTGTTTGTGTGTGTGTGTGTGTGTATGTGTGTGTGTGTGTGTGTGTGTGTTCGTGTGTGTATGTTTGTTTGTGTGTTTGTGTGTGTGTATTTGTGTGTGTGTGTGTGTGTGTGAATGTGTGTGTTTGTGTGTGTATGTGTGTGTGTGTGTGTGTGTGTGTGTGTGTGTGTGTGTGTGTTTGTGTGTGTGTTTGTGTGGGTGTGTGTGTGTACGTGTGTGTGTGTGTGTGTGTGTGTTTGTGTGTGTATGTTTGTTTGTGTGTTTGTGTGTGTATGTTTGTTTGTGTGTATGTGTGTATGTGTGTGTGTGTGTGTATGTGTGTGTGTGTGTGTGTGTGTGTGTATGTGTTGTGATGTCACGAGAGGCTGTGTCCTGGAGGGACGTTACATCCCCCTGAGGTGGCTGCAAACCCAGACAGCTATGGCTCCATCTGCTGGTATGGTCGGGAACTCCAACCCTCTGTGGCCAATCTTCCCACGCAGCTGAAACCAATCAGGGGCTGATGGGCTGGAGTTGTTTTGAAGGGAAGAGACACGGTCTGGAGGGTGGGCTCTGGGAAGAAGAGAATTGTGTTATAATTTCGTTAGTTGCCGAAGACGGTTAATAAAATCCTTGTTTTGGTTGAACCTGGTCTCCCTGCACTACTTGGGCAATCCCGCTGGAAGCTGTGTAGCCTCTCGTGGCATCACAGATGGTGGAGAATACAGGCACGCTCAAGCGTTAATAGTGCATGTCAGAGGAGGATACCGAAGGTTTGATCACCCAGTTTTCCAAGTTGGCCGTAGGCTCCCCGCCGACTGAAATGGAGGACATATTGAAAGCCCTTGTTGCTGGCCAGCAAGCCCAGATGCAAGCAAACGTGGCTCTCTTGGAGGAGCAAAAGAAAGCCAACCTTCTGAAGGCAGAGGAATTGCAGTTGCAGAGACAGAGGGTGGTCCAAAATACCCGCCCAATAAAGGCAAGTGACTTTATATCTAAGATGGGAGCTACCGATGACATTGAGGCATACCTGCATGCATTTGAGGCCACGGCCACTAGGGAAGCCTGGCCCAAGCAACAGTGGGTTGGTCTGTTAGCCCCCTTTCTAACCGGGGAAGCGCTGAATGCTGTCCGGGACCTGGGCCCTGACCAGGTTACTGACTATGATGCCCTGAAGTCTGAGATCCTCAGCAGATATGGACTCACAAAATTTGGTATGGCCCAGCGCTTTCACAGTTGGACCTTCCAACCAGACCAACCTCCTCGGGCGCAGATGCATGAACTTGTCCGAATCGCAAGGAAATGGCTGGATCCGCAGAGGAATACAGCAGCGGCGGTGGTGGAGGCCGTTGTGGTGGATCGTTACCCTACGCGCCCTGCCTTATGAGGCAAAACGGTTCATCAGTCAACAGGCCTTGACCACGGCTGATCTGACCGTGGAAGCTGTGGAAAAGTACCAGGCCACAGCGGAGATGCTGAATGCTTCCCGAAAAGACCCCAGGAGTGCGGCCCCACCACAAATGGGAAGGACCCGTCCAAAGGACCCCAAGGTCTCGAACCCAGCCACGTCAGGACTTATCCCGGCTCCAGGGGGAGCCAGAAACCAGGCGGGTCCAAGAAGAGTACACCAGGAGGGGGAAACTTCGACAGTGTTACCGGTGTGGGGAGATGGGACATATCTCCTGGCAGTGTGGGAAACCAGCCGATGAACCTATGCCCACTGCGGAGTCCTCCAGCTCAGCACCCACACACCGTGTTGCCTCGCTCTTGGGAGTCGTAGATGGCGGCCCAGATCGACCCCCCCACCTGCCCGGTAACTGTGAATCACCATGATGTGGAGGCCTTACTGGATTCTGGTAGCCGGGCCACCCTGGTGCGTAAGGATTTGGTGGGCCCAACGTGTCTGACCCCCGGGGAAGTCCTCCCAGTTTCCTGTGTCCATGGGGACACCAGAGAATACCCCATTACTGAACTTACAATGACCAGCACACGGGGAACCATACACACGACGGCGGGGGTGGTTGATTCCCTCCCCGTCCCTGTCCTAATTGGACGAGACTGCCCAGCCTTTTACCCACTCTGGAGAGAGTCTCAGGAGAGGATAACCCGAGTACCTCGGAAACGGAGAGGCAAGACTCATCCTGGGAAGGCTCCGGTGCAATCCTCCGAGTTACTCACTCCCGCCCGGGCTCTGATAGGGATGGCAGGTGCCCAGACCGACACCGAGACTGGTCCGGATACGGGAGAAGAGAACGCAGCCCAGGAAAGTGCTCCGTTCTCCAGTGAAGAAGACGTCCCAGGCACCCAAGAGCTTCCCCCTCTCACAGGCCAGTATGGTACGGCTCAATTACAAGATCCTACTCTTGCAAATGCCTTAAGAAATGTGCAGGTATTAGAAGGTGTAGTGTTAGGTGATAAGACAACCCCTACTTACCCCCATTTCGCAGTAAACCGGGGGTTAGTATATCAGATAGTCAAGAAAAATGAGGAAGTGCATGAACAGCTCCTCGTGCCACAGCCCTATCGGGCCACAGTACTCAACCTAGCCCACACACACCCGCTAGGGGCCCACTTGGGGGTAGAGAAGACTAAGGAAAGAATCATGCAACGTTTCTTTTGGCCAGGAGTACACAAAGAGATAGAGAACTACTGCCGTAGTTGCCCTGAGTGTCAGCAGGTTGCGCCAAAGCCCACATATAGAAACCCGCTCATTCCCTTGCCCATTATCGAAACTCCTTTTGAGAGGATTGGATTAGACATAGTCGGGCCCTTACCGAAAAGTGCCAGGGGACATCAATACATTCTGGTCATTCTGGACTATGCGTCCCGGTACCCGGAGGCCATTCCGCTGAGGAAGGCTACATCCAGACAAATCGCCAAGGAGCTGTTCCGTCTCTCAACTAGTCTGGGAATCCCAAAAGAGATATTGACGGACCAAGGGACTCCATTCATGTCCAGGGTGATGAAAGAACTCTGTGCTTTACTGAAAATCAAACAGCTGAGAACCTCGGTCTACCACCCCCAGACAGATGGCCTAGTCGAACGTTTTAACAAAACACTAAAATCCATGCTGCGGAAAGCGGTAGGGGAAGATGGGCGCAACTGGGATCAGCTGTTACCATACATATTATTTGCGGTGAGAGAGGTACCTCAGTCTTCTACTGGTTTTTCACCCTTTGAGCTCTTGCTTTCCTACAGACCCAGAGGACTGCTCGACATCGCCAAGGAGGCCTGGGAGGAGCAGCCATGCCAACAGCGGACACTGATCGACCATGTAGGGGCTATGAGGGAGAGAATGAAGGCCATCTATCCCATGATGCGGGAACACATGGAGGCCAGTCAGCGGCAACAGCAAGCCTCCTACAACAGATCTGCTCAGCCCAGGGAGTTTAAGCCGGGGGACAGAGTGCTGGTCCTGGTGCCAACCGTTGAGTGCAAATTCCTGGCAACCTGGCAAGGACCATATGAGGTCATTGAACGCATGGGAGAAGTAAACTACAAGGTGAGGCAACCAGATAAAAGGAAAACTGAGCAGATTTATCATGTTAACCTTTTAAAGAAGTGGCACGCCAGAGAGGCGCTGTTTAGCTCTCTACCCCCACAGAGACCCAGGAACCGGCGCGAGAAGAGGTTCAGCTGGGTCCAAATCTGTCCCCACATCAACGACAGATGGCCCTGGAACTCGTGGAGCAGAACCAGGATGTCTTCTCCTCCCTTCCCGGTCACACAGAGGTGGTCCAACATGAGATCCGCACCATGCCTGGCCGAACGGTAAACCAGCGCCCGTACCGCGTGCCAGAGGCTCGTAAAGTGGTTATACAGAAGGAGGTAAGGAAGATGCGGGAGTTGGGAGTAATCGAAGAGTCCCACAGTGCCTGGGCAAGTCCCATAGTACTAGTTCCCAAGCCAGACGGTTCAGTACGATTTTGTAATGACTATCGAAAGTTGAATGAAGTGTCTGAATTTGATGCATACCCAATGCCTCGTGTCGATGATTTAATAGACTCCTTGGGGCATGCTCGTTTCCTAACCACTCTTGATCTCACAAAAGGCTACTGGCAGGTGCCCTTGACCCCGGCGTCTAAGGAGAAGACAGCCTTTGCCACCCCGGAGGGGGCTCTACCAGTATACCCGACTTCCGTTTGGTCTCCACGGGGCACCTGCCACGTTCCAACGCCTGATGGATCGAGTCCTTGCGCCCCACAAGAGGCACGCAGCGGCTTATTTGGATGATGTGGTTATACAAAGTCAGGATTGGGCCAGCCACCTACCCCGGGTACAAGCGGTGCTGGATTCGCTCAGGGAAGCAGGGCTCACGGCAAACCCGAAGAAGTGCAAGGTGGCCTTCAGTGAGACAAACTACCTGGGGTACACCATTGGGCGGGGGTTGGTCAAACCACAGGAAGCCAAACTGCGGGCCATACAGGACTGGCCGCAGCCCATCAACAAGAAGCAAGTAAGGTCATTTTTGGGCCTCGCTGGCTACTATAGACGCTTTATTGCAGATTTTGCTACCATAGCGGCACCATTGACGGAGCTGACGACCAAACGCCACTCACGAATGGTGAAGTGGAACCCTGCGGCGGAGGCGGCTTTCCTCAACCTGAAGCGAGCACTCTGCTCCAGTCCGATCCTGGTGGCACCAGACTTCAAGAAGGAATTCATTGTCCAAGCGGATGCTTCGGAGGTGGGTCTGGGTGCTGTCCTCACCCAGGCACATGACTGGGAAGAACATCCCATTCTCTACCTAAGCAGGAAGTTACTTCCAAGAGAGAAGAACTATTCAACGGTGGAGAAGGAATGTCTGGCTGTAGTCTGGGCCCTGGAGTCCCTTCGGTTCTATCTCCTGGGCCGACGTTTCATGGTGGTATCTGATCACGCCCCTCTGCAGTGGATGGCCAAGAACAAGGAATCAAACAGTAGAGTAACCAGATGGTTTGTGAGCTTGCAACCGTTTAACTTTTCGGTTGTCCACAGGGCTGGCAAGCACCACGGAAATGCGGACGCCCTCTCCCGGCGTGATGCCTTCTTCACTGCCTTTACCCGACGAGGACGTCGGTCCCGAGGAGGGGGATGTGTGATGTCACGAGAGGCTGTGTCCTGGAGGGACGTTACATCCCCCTGAGGTGGCTGCAAACCCAGACAGCTATGGCTCCATCTGCTGGTATGGTCGGGAACTCCAACCCGCTGTGGCCAATCTTCCCACGCAGCTGAAACCAATCAGGGGCTGATGGGCTGGAGTTGTTTTGAAGGGAAGAGACACGGTCTGGAGGGTGGGCTCTGGGAAGAAGAGAATTGTGTTATAATTTCGTTAGTTGCCGAAGACGGTTAATAAAATCCTTGTTTTGGTTGAACCTGGTCTCCCTGCACTACTTGGGCAATCCCGCTGGAAGCTGTGTAGCCTCTCGTGGCATCACAGTGTGTATGTGTGTGTGTGTGTATGTGTGTGTGTGTGTGTGTGTGTGTGTGTGTGTGTGTATGTGTGTGTGTGTGTGTGTGTGTGTGTGTGTGTGTGTGTGTGTGTGTGTGTGTGTGTGTGTGTGTGTGTGTGTGTATGTGTGTGTGTGTGTGTTATTCTCCTGTCATATCTCTATATGAGGGGTGATGTAGGCCATAAATTAACCCAAGGGGGTGACTGAACGCCTTTTTTTTTGTCACACATTCACGCCTGAATGAGTGTACGCGTGATTTGTATATTTATTTATAAATGTTTTACATAAAAATTAAATACGTATAAATGTATTGAAGTCCTGCTTCACGAGTGGCGCCGCTGTCTAAGGCACTGCAGTGCAGTGCTAGAGGCATCATTACATACCCTGGTTCGATCCCAGGCTGTGTTGCAGCCGGTCGCGACCAGGAGACCCATGAGGCGGCGCACAATTGGCCCAGTGTCGTCCGGGTTAAGGGAGGGTTTGGCCCAGTGTCGTCCGGGTTAAGGGAGGGTTTGGCCCAGCGTCGTCCGGGTTAAGGGAGGGTTTGGCCCAGCGTCGTCCGGGTTAAGGGAGGGTTTGGCCCAGTGTCGTCCGGGTTAGGGGAGGGTTTGGCCCAGTGTCGTCCGGGTTAATGGAGGGTTTGGCCCAGTGTCGTCCGGGTTAAGGGAGGGTTTGGCCCAGTGTCGTCCGGGTTAAGGGAGGGTTTGGCCCAGTGTCTTCCGGGTTAAGGGAGGGTTTGGCCCAGTGTCGTCCGGGTTAAGGGAGGGTTTGGCCCAGTGTCGTCCGGGTTAAGGGAGGGTTTGGCCCAGTGTCGTCCGGGTTAAGGGAGTGTTTGGCCCAGTGTCGTCCGGGTTAAGGGAGTGTTTGGCCCAGTGTCGTCCGGGTTAAGGGAGGGTTTGGCCCAGTGTCGTCCGGGTTAAGGGAGGGTTTGGCCCAGTGTCGTCCGGGTTAAGGGAGTGTTTGGCCGGCCGGGATGTTCTTGTCCCATTGCGCTCTAGCGACTCCTTGTGGCGGGCAGGGTGCTTGCACGCTGACTTCGGTCGCCAGTTGTACGGTGTTTCCTCCGACACATTGGTGCAGCTGACTTCCGGGTTAAGTGAGCAGTGTGTCAAGAGGCATTGCGGCTTGGCAGGGTCGTGTTTTGGAGGACGCTTGGCTCTCGACCTTCGCCTCTCCCAAGTCCATATGGGAGTTGCAGCAATGGGACAAGACTGTAACTACCAAATGGGGAGAAAAAGGGGTAAAAAGTAAAAAAAAAATAACCATAATACACTACCAGTCAAAAGTTTGGACTCACCTACTCATTCAAGGTTTTTCTTTATTTTTACTGTTTTCTACATTGTAGAATAATAGTGAAGATATCAAAACTATGAAATAACACATATGGAATCATGTAGTATCCAAAAAAGTGTTAAACAAATCAAAATATATTTTATATTTGAGATTCTTCAAATAGCCGCCCTTTGCCTTGATGACAGCTTTGCACACACTTGGCATTCTCTTAACTAGCTTCATGAGGTAGTCACCTGGAATGCATTTCAATTAACAGGTGTGCCTTCTTAAAAGTTAATTTGTGGAATTTCCTTCTTAATGTGTTTGAGCCAATCAGTTGTGTTGTGACAAGGTAGGGGGGTATACAGAAGATAGCCCTATTTGGTAAAAGACCAAGTCCATATTATGGCAAGAACAGCTCAAATAAGCAAAGAGAAACAACAGTCCATCACTACTTTAAGACATGAAGGTCAGTCAAGACAGAACATTTCAAGAACTTTGAAAGTTTCTTCAAGTGCAGTCACAAAAACCATCAAGTGCTATGATGAAACTGGCTCTCATGAGGTCCGCCACAGGAATGGAAGACCCACTACTAAAGGACACCAATAAGAAGAAGAGACTTGCTTGGGCCAAGAAACATGAGCAATGAACATTAGACTTGTGGGAATTTGTCCTTTGGTCTGGAGTCCATATTTGAGATTTTTGGATCCAACCGCCGTGTCTTTGTGAGACGCAGAGTGGGTGAACGGATGATCTCTGCATGTGTATTTCCCACCGTAAAGCATGGAAGAGGAGGTGTTATGGTGTGGGTTTGCTTTGCTGGTGACACTGTCAGTGATTTATTTAGAATTCAAGGCACACTGAACCAACATGGCTACCACAGCATTCCGCAGCAACACGCCATCCCATCTGATTTGGGCATAGTGGGACTATCATTTGTTTTTCAACAGGACAATGACCCAACACACCTCCAGGCGGTGTAAGGGCTATTTTACCAATAAGGAGAGTGATTGAGTGCTGCATCAGATGACCTGGCCTACACAATCACCCAACCTCAACCCAATTGCGATGGTTTGGGATGAGTCGGACGGCAGAGTGAAGGAAAAGCAGCCAACAAGTGCTCAGCATATGTGGGAACTCCTTCAAGACTGTTGGAAAAGCATCCCAGGTGAAGCTGGTTGAGAGAATGCCAAGAGTGTGCAAAGCTATCATCAAGGCAAAGGGTGGCTATTTGAAGAATCTCAAATATAAAATATATTTTGATTTGTTTAACACTTTTTTGGTTACTACTTGATTGCATGAGTGTTATTTCATAGTTTTGATGTCTTCACTATTTTTCTACAAGGTAAAATATAGTAAAAATAAAGAAAAACCATTGAATGAGTAGGTGTGTCCAAACTTTTGACTGGTACTGTATATACAGTATACTGTATAAATTGAAGTCCATCCAATACATGGAGCAATTTCATAAATTCTTCAAGTGCAGCATCAGGATGTTCCTCATTACACACATCAGACCAACAAATAGTTTTCACATCTTCAACATAGGAATCATTGCAAAACCTCTTGTATGATCACTTAAACACTATTTTAGGTCCAGTCTTTGAAACTTTGATTTTCCTAGATAAGCTACTATATTGTGATCACTACATCTGATGTGTATGGATACGGCTTTAGAGAACATTTCTGAAGCATTAGTAAAGATGTGGTCATTACATGTAAGAGAAGGTATTTATTAGTTATAGAACATTAATGAATATTAATGATTATAATACCATTATCCGGGCAGCCGAGCGGAAATGGAGGAAAACTAGACTCCCTGCGGACCTCTTCTCTGTTTCCGCTGCTAAAGCCACTTTCTACCACTCTAAATGTCAAGCCTCTGCCTCTAACCCTAGGAAGCTCTTTGCCACCTTCTCCTCCCTGCTGAATCCTCCTCCTCCTCCCCCTCCCTCCTCCCTCTCTGTGGATGACTTCGTCAACCATTTTGAAAAGAAGGTTGACGACATCCAATCCTCATTTATTAAGTCAAATGACACCGCTGGTCCTGCTCACACTGCCCTACCCTATGCTTTGACTTCTTTCTCCCCTCTCACTCCAGATGAAATCTTGCGACTTGTGACGGCCGGACGCCCAACAACCTGCCCGCTTGAACCTATCCCCTCCTCTCTTCTCCAGACCATTTCCGGAGACCTTCTCCCTTACCTCACCTCACTCATCAACTCATCCTTGACCGCTGGCCATGTCCCTTACATCTTCAAGACAGCGAGAGTTGTACCCCTCCTCAAAAAACCTACACTCGATCCCTCCGATGTCAACAACTACAGACCAGTATCCCTCCTTTCTTTTCTCTCCAAAACTCTTGAGCGTGCCGTCTCTAGCCAACTCTCCTGCTATCTTTCTCAGAATGACCTTGATCCAAACCAGTCAGGTTTCAAGATTGGTCATTCAACTGAGACTGCTCTTCTCTGTGTCACGGAGGCTCTCCGCACTGCTAAAGCTAAATCTCTCTCCTCTGCTCTTATCCTTCTAGACCTATTCGCTGCCTTTGATACTGTGAATCATCAGATCCTCCTCTCCACCCACTCCGAGTTGGGCATCTCCGGCGCTGCTCACTCTTGGATTGCGTCCTACCTGACAGGTCGCTCCTACCAGGTGGCATGGTGAGAATCTGTCTCCGCACCATGTGCTCTCACCACTGGTGTCCCCCAGGGCTCAGTTCTAGGCACTCTCCTATTCTCTCTATACACCAAGTCACTTGGCTCTGTCATATCCTCACATGGTCTCTCCTATCATTGCTACGCAGACGGCACACAATTAATTTTCTCCTTTCCCCCTTCTGATAACCAGGTGGCAAATCGCATCTCTGCATGTCTGGCAGACATATCAGTGTGGATGTCGGATCACCACCTCAACCTGAACCTCGGCAAGACGGAGCTGCTCTTCCTCCCGGGGAAGGACTGCCCGCTCCATGATCTCGCCATCACGGTTGACAACTCCATTGTGTCCTCCTCCCAGAGTGCAAAGAACCTTGGCGTGACCCTGGACAACACCCTGTCGTTCTCCGCTAACATCAAAGCGGTGACCCGATCCTGCAGGTTCATGCTCTACAACATTCGCAGAGTACGACCGTACCTTACACAGAAAGCGGCACAGGTCCTAATCCAGGCACTTGTCATCTCCCGTCTGGATTACTGCAACTCGCTGTTGGCTGGGCTCCCTGCCTGTGCCATTAAACCCCTACAACTTATCCAGAACGCTGCAGCCCGTCTGGTGTTCAACCTTCCCAGGTTCTGTCATGTCACCCCGCTCCTCCGCACACTCCACTGGCTTCCAGTTGAGGCTCACATCTACTACAAGACCATGGTGCTTGCCTACGAAGCTGTGAGGGGAACGGCACCTCCTTACCTTCAGGCTCTGATCAGAACCTACACCCAAACGAGGGCACTATGTTCATCCACATCTGGCCTGCTAGCCCCCCTACCTCTACAGAAGCACAGTTCCCGCTCAGCCCAGTCAAAACTGTTCGCTGCTCTGGCACCCCAATGGTTGAACAAGCTCCCTCACGACGCCAGGACAGCGGAGTCACTGACCACCTTCCGGAGACACTTGAAACCCTACCTCTTTAAGGAATACCTGGAATATTATAAAAGTAATCCTTCTACCCCCCCCCCCCCACAAAAAAATAAAAAATAAAAAAGTGGTTGTCCCACTGGCTATCATAAGTTGAATACACCAATTTGTAAGTCGCTCTGGATAAGAGCATCTGCTAAATGATGTAAATGTTTCATAACTAAGCCGTGCTCCTTGGCCTGCCCCTCTCTCTCTCTCTCTCTCTCTCTCTCTCTCTCTCTCTCTCTCTCTCTCTCTCTCTCTCTCTCTCTCTCTCTCTCTCTCTCTCTCTCTCTCTCTCTCTCTCTCTCTCTCTCTCTCTCTCTCTCTCTCTCTCTCTCTCTCTCTCTCTCTCTCTCTCTCTCTCTCTCTCTCTCTCTCTCTCTCTCTCTCTCTCTCTCTCTCTCTCTCTCTCTCTCTCTCTCTCTCTCAATTAAATAAAATGGATTGGCATGGGAAACACATGATTACATGTCTATGTGGTGCTGTAGATACTAATTGGTTGAGGAAAGAAGCACCAGATCATCAGCAAACAGTAGACATTTGACTTCAGATTCTAGTAGGGTGAGGCCGGGTGCTGCAGACTGTTCTAATGCCCTGGCCAATTCGTTGATATATATGTTGAAGATGGTGGGGCTTAAACTGCATCCCTGTCTCACCCCAAGGCCCTGTGGAAAGAAATACAGTATATGTGTGTTTTACCAATTTTAACCGCACACTTGTTGTTTGTGTACATGGATTTTACAATGTTGTATGTTTTTCCCCCAACACCACCTTCCATCAATTTGTATAGCAGACCCTCATGCCAAATTGAGTCAAAAGCTTTTTTGAAATCAACAAAGCATGAGAAGGTCTGACCGCATGGAGATGCTTGGGAAAATGGTTACAACAGGGGATCAGAGTGTTTGTGTCTCAGGTGAAGAGGGTGGATCTGATCTCCATCACCTAGGACTTGACATAGATTAAGTAGATTAATCAAATCTCACATTGTTATCAATTTCTGCTCAATCTGCATGCTTTCTCAATCAGCTTTAACTGTATGTGCACTCGTAGATCAAGTTATTTCTCGAGTTGGGCTCTGGGATATAACAGCCGTTGAGTATCGGATTTTATGGTGGATTATGGAGGAGGGGGGTTGAGTGTGTTGGAGTATGTGAGTATGTGCGTGTGTGCTTGTCTGGCATCTGTTGTGGGGGGGATGTTGGGGGGGGGGGTATGGGATGGACCGCAGGAATTATTTGCTAGGATAATAATTGCTTGTCAATGAATTAAATGTAATACAATGGCAATCCTGGTTATATGTTAGAATCCTATGCGTGAACTGCCGACATTATTACGCATATTAATTGATAATGATGGAAAATAGGATATGCATAATAAAAAATAAAAAAATAGTTATATAGATATATATATATAGAGGTGAAAGCATTGGAAATGCTTTTGGCGGTTAACCTGCTTCTGTTTTGTGGGTGGCACTGTGTGCTGTTTTCGATGGATGGGTCCTGGCCTCTCGGGGCCTTAGGGATACGGAGGGACGTGGGTGGGATGCTGATCACTGGGATGACGGCTCAACTTGGGATGGGGAGGGGCTTTAGCGGGGGAATTAGTGGAGAACAATTGAAGGGTTACTCCGTAGCAATGCAAATATCACGGTACAGCTATATGGACACTCAATCATTACGCTATTTTTTATTGGTAAATTTACAAACATATATAATGATAAATAGACTTGAAACTTGTATCTCATTATGGTGTATGGTGAAATAAGTATAGCCAGTTATAATTGTAATGGCTTAGCTGATAATAACAAAAGAAGAACAATATTTACATGGCTCAAAGAGAAGGAATATAATATCTATTGTATACAGGAAACTCATTCAACAATTCGAGATGAAGTAGCGTGGAAAAAAGAATGGGGGAAATATACTTCTCCCATGGGCAAAGAAATTCAAAAGGGGTGATGATATTAATTAATAGTAATTTCGATCCGAATGTGCAAATTGTCCAAATAGATACGCAAGGTAGATGGATTATTTTAAATATGGTATTGGACCATAAACAGATATGGCTCATTAACCTTTACGGACCAAATAATGATGATCCACAATTCTTTGACAATATATATAATAAATTATCAAGCCTGCAAGCAACTCAAGACAATATTATTATGGTGGGGGATTATAATACTGTTTTAAATAGCTCAATGGACCGAAAAGGAAATCACACCACAAACAATCACCCACATGCTCTTAAGGAAATTGTGAATGTCATGGATACATTAGAACTAGTAGATATATGGAGGCTTAAATATGCTGATCTAGTGAGATATACATGGCGGAGACTGAATCAAGCTAGTCGTCTTGACTTCTTTCTTATCTCATTCTCGTTGGCACCAAAAGTAAAAAAAAGTGTTGATAGGGGACAGAATGCGGTCGGACCATCATATAATAGGCATATACATTACTCTGACTGAATTTCCACGTGGGCGAGGATATTGGAAATTTAATCAAAGCCTATTAGATGATAATTTATTTATAATTAGAACAAAGGAATTTATAACTGACTTTTTCCAACATAACATAGGTACAGCGAATCCCCTTATTGTATGGGACACCTTTAAATGTGCCTTTAGAGGCCATGCAATTCAGTACTCATCTCGAAAACAAAAGCAATTTAGGTCAAAAGAGTTTATACTAAGAAAGGAAATAGAAAGTCTAACAGAACAGATAGATGGCAATAAAAACTGTAACATAGAGGCTCAGAATAAATTAGAGGAAAAACAAAAAGAAATGGAAAAACTTATTCAAGAAAGATCAAGTGTAATATATTATAAAAATAAAGCAAACTGGATGGAATATGGGGAAAAATGCACAAAATTATTTTTTAATCTTCAACATAGGAATGCTACCAAAAAGAACTTAATGAAACTGGTTACAATTGACGGAGTCACCCATAATTCACCTAATGATATTTTGAAGGAAGAAACAAAGTATTTTAAGCATATGTTTTCTTTTCAGTCGCCTCCATCTCCTCTAACTGAAGCTAATTGTAGAGATTTTTTTTCTATTGATAATGTCAAATTAACAGCCACACAGAAAGACTCATGTGAAGGTGAAATTACAGAGGAGGAACTTCTGGATGCAATTAAAGACTTTAAGTCCGGGAAAACTCCAGGGTTGGATGGCATACCAATCGAGGTATACCAAACCTTTTTTGATATACTAAGAGGACCGTTATTAGCATGTTTTAACCACTCCTATGTAAATGGTAGATTATCTGACACTCAAGAAGAAGGTCTGATCTCATTATTACTGAAACAGGATACAAGTGGAAAATATAAAGATCCAGTCCATTTACAAAATTGGAGGCCCCTTACACTTCAGTGTTGTGATGCAAAAATCCTAGCAAAATGAATAGCGCATAGAATTAAAAAAGGTATTGTCGGATATTATTCATTCTAATCAGACAGGTTTTTTACATGGAAGATACATTGGAGATAATATAAGGCAAGTATTGGAAACAATAGAACACTATGGAAAATATGGGAAACCAGGCCTGCTATTCATAGCAGACTTCGAAAAGGCATTTGATAAAGTTCGACTGGAATTTATATATAAATGCCTGGAGCATTTCAATTTTGGAGAATCTCTTATAAAATGGGTCAAAATCATGTATAGTAACCCTAGGTGTAAAATAGTAAATAATGGCTATTTCTCAGAAAGTTTTAAACTGTCAAGAGGAGTGAAACAAGGTTGTCCACTATCGGCATATCTATTTATTGTGGCCATCGAGATGTTAGCTATTAAAATCAGATCCAATAATAATATCAGAGGATTAGAAATACAGGGCTTAAAAACAAAGGTGTCATTGTACGCAGATGATTCATGTTTTCTTTTAGATCCACAACTAGAATCCCTCCACAGCCTCATAGAGGATCTAGATACATTTTCTAACCTCTCTGGATTAAAACCAAATTATGACAAATGTACTATATTACGTATTGGATCACTAAAAAATACAATTTTTACATTACCATGTAGTTTACCAATAAAATGGTCTGATGGTGATGTGGATATACTCGGAATACATATCCCAAAGGAAATAAATGATCTCACTTCAATAAATTTTAATAGAAAGTTAGCAAAAATAGATAAGATCTTACTACCATGGAAAGGAAAATACTTGTCAATTTGTGGAAAAATCACCCTGATTAACTCTTTAGTATTATCCCAGTTTACCTATTTGCTTATGGTCTTGCCTACGCCTAGCAAACAGTTTTTTAAATTATATGAGAAAAAAATATTCAATTTTATTTGGAACGGCAAGCCAGACAAAATTAAAAGAGCATATTTATATAATGAATATGAATTCGGAGGACAGAAATGATTAAATATTAAAGCATTAGACCTATCACTAAAATCTTCAGTCATCCAAAAGTTATACTTAAATCCGAACTGGTTCTCAAGTAAATTAGTAAGATTGTCTCACCCACTGTTCAAGAAAGGCCTTTTTCCCTTTATTCAGATTACAACCTCTCACTTTCAGTTATTTGAAAAGGAAATAATCTCCCAAATGTCACTATTTCTAAAACAAGCCATAGAAAGTTGGTTGCAATTTCAATTTAATCCTCCAGAAACGACAGAACAAATAATGCAACAAATATTGTGGTTAAATTCAAATATACTAATTGACAAAAAACCTTTATTTTTTGACAGAATGTTTAAAAAAGGTATAATCTTCGTAAATGATATCATCTGTAGGACTGGTGGAGTTATGTCGCACATGCAGCTAACAAAAACATATGGAAATGTCTGCTCTACCCAAAATTACAACCAAATAATTGCAGCCTTACCGCAAAAGTGGAAGAGGAAAGTTGAAGGGGGAGAAAGTAAGGAACTTGTCTGTCGGCCTTGCATTAAAGAACATAATTGGTTAAGGAAAACTGTGATAAATAAAAAAGTATATCAGTTTCACTTAAGGACCAAAGGATTGACAGCCGTCCCATATAGATTGCAAAATAGTTGGGAAGAGATCTTTGACGTACCGATCCCATGGCATAGTGTTTATGAACTGACACGCAAAAACGACACCGGATTCAAAAATTAGAATCTTTCAATTTAAATTATTATATAAAATTCTTGCTACCAATAGAATGTTATTTATATGGGGGATACAATCTTCCCAGCTCTGCAGATTTTGCTGTGAAGAGATAGAATCATTAGATCATTTGTTTTGGTTCTGTCCATTTGTAGCTTGTTTTTGGACACAGGTCCAGGAATGGCTAAAGGATTGCAATATTTACCTGGAACTAACCTTGCAGATAGCATTACTGGGTGATCTGAAAAGTCATAGTCAATCAATCAATAATATAATAATACTTTTAGCAAAAATGTTTATTTTTAATTCACAATCTGTAGAAGCAATGAGAATAGAAAGGTTCAGAACTTTTGTAAAACATCACAGTACGGTTGAAATATTTATGGCAAATAGAAATCCTATATGGATGGTGTTAAGAGATAGATGGGAGGTATTGAATAGAGTTGAAGGATGGGACTAATAACAAATAACAACAAATAATAACAAAGATAGCTAATAATGTAAGCATACTGTGTCCATAATAAGTATATAGGTTGTATGTTGGGAGCTTTTGGGAAAGAGCACAGTTAGAAAGATATGGCATTTAGAAGCAAACCGGATGGACATCATGAAAATGATCGGAGAGGTTGAGAGTAGAAGAAGTTCAGGAGCAAAAAAATAAATAAATAAATATATATATATATATATATATATATATATATATATATTGTAAAATTAACTCTGTCCATAAGGTGTAGATAGTAAGTATAGACCGGAAGTAGAGGCCTGGGCGTTGTTGTTCACTAATTTACTCCAAGTAGGGAAAGGATGGTGGGGTTGAAAAGTAATAAAGGGGAATATATATATAAAAAATAAAAAAAACATGGGGGATTGGAAGTGATGCAGACAATTACATTAATAGAAGATACAATCTATCTGCAATATTAAGCTGATCCATCCCCCCCAAAAAAATAAAATAATAAAAAATAAAATAAAAAATAATAAAAAATAAAAAAAATAAAAAAGCATGAGAAGAGTTTGCCTTTGTTTTGGTTTGTTTGTTTGTCAATTAGGGTGTGCATGGTGACTACGTGGTCTGTCGTACGGTAATTTGGTAAAAAGCCAATTTGACACTTGCTCAGTACATTGTTTTCGCTGAGGAAATGAACTAGTCTGCTGTTAATGATAATGCAGAGGATTTTCCCAAGGTTGCTGTTGACGCATATCCCACAGTAGTTATTGGGGTCAAATTTGTCTCCACTTTTGTGGATTGGGGTGATCAGTCCTTGGTTCCAAATATTGGGGAATATGCCAGAGCTGAGGATGATGTGAAAAAGTTTAAGTATAGCCAATTGGAATTTGTGGTCTGTATATTTTATCATTTCATTTAGGATACCATCAACACCACAGGCCTTTTTGGGTTGGAGGGTTTGTATTTTGTCCTGTAGTTCTTTCAATGTAATTGGAGAATCCAGTGGGTTCTGGTAGTCTTTAATAGTTGATTCTAAGATTTGCATTTGATCATGTATATTTTTTTGCTGTTTGTTCTTTGTTATAGGGCCAAAAAGATTGGAGAAGTGGTTTACCCATACATCTCCTAGGGGGGCATATGGGGGAGGGAATGCTGTCACCTCCAGGTAGGTGTTTGTCCCCCTGTGTGCTGAGGGTGTCAGGTTCTTGTCCAGTTCTGGCATTTAGGTCGCCACAGACTAGTACATGTCCCTGGGCCTGGAAATGGTTGATCTCCACCTCTCGGATGAAGAAGAAGCTTACATGACTGTAAGTCGCTTTGGATAAAAGCGTCTGCTAAATGGCATATTATATATTATTATATTATAGGATGGAGAAGAAGCTGTCATCGTTAGTATGGGGATTCTATTGGGGGAATATAGGTAGCACACATGAGGACATTTTTCTCTGTTGAGATAATCATTTCTAGCCAGATGTAAAATGTTCCTGATTGGACTAATTTAATAGAGTGGGTTAGGTCTGCTCTGTACCAAATTAGCATACCCTCTGAGTCTCTTCCCTGTTTGACACCTGGTAGTTTGGTGGATGGGACTACCAGCTCTCTGCAACCAGTGGGTCCATCTCCTCTATACCATGTTTCTTGTAGGATGACAATGTCTGTATTTCCAATATCTTTGATGAAGTCTGGGTTCCTGCTCTTTAGGCCAAAGGCAGATGACCTCAGGCCTTGGATATTCCAGGATGAGATAGTGAAGGCTTTGTGTTCCATAAAGTGTCTAATGTTGTTAGTCGTGTGGTTTGGCCTCAGGCCAGTAAGTGTGAGCAGAGCCTGCTGAGCACCTGGTACATGTCATTGGCTTGGGCTAGTGTAAGAGTGGGGGTTGGGCCTGTTTGCCTGCTCACGGCCTGAGCGTATGTGTGACTCTCTCTCGCTCTCTCTCTGCTCTCTCTCTCTATCCTCTGCTCTCTCTCTCTCTTTCTCTGCTCTCTCTCTCTCTCTCTCTCTCTCTCTCTCTCTCTCTCTCTCTCTCTCTCTCTCTCTCTCTCTCTCTCTCTCTCTCTCTCTCTCCTTCTCTCTCTCTCTCTCTCCCTCTCTCTCTCTCTCTCTCTCTCTCTCTCTCTCTGCTCTCTCTCCCTCTCTGCTCTCTGCCTCTTTCTTTCCTCTCCTCCTCTCCTCTGGTGATCTTCGGCCCAGTGTGTGTTGGAGCTGATTCAGCATTTCTGGGATTTGAACCCTGACCCCTCCCCCGTTCCAGGCTAACACCATCCTCTTCTCCTCTCTGTTTTGTTGTTTTTGTGTGGTTTAGGCCCGGATGTTGAACATCTGATACATACCTCTTAAGTCGCAGGATGGTGCTTGGGAGGGTGTAATAGTGGGGGTTGGGCCTGTTGCTCTGCTCACGGCCTGAGAGTATGTGTGACTCTCTCTCTCTCTCTCTCTCTCTCTCTCTCTCTCTCTCTCTCTCTCTCTCTCTCTCTCTCTCTCTCTCTCTCTCTCTCTCTCTCTCTCTCTCTCTCTCTCTCTCTCTCTCTCTCTCTCTCTCTCTCTCTCTCTCTCTCTCTCTCTGCTCTCTCTGCTCTCTCTGCTCTCTCTCTCTGCTCTCTCTCTGCTCTCTCTCTCTCCCATATGTCCCATAGGCATATGTCATGCTGCAGGGGCGGGGGGCATGGGGTGGGCAGAAGGGTCATAGGTCTGATATGGGGGGGCCTATATAGGATGTGGCCAGGGTTTATTTGGGGTGGTCTCATCTTGATGGGGTGTGGCTGGTGATGCTGTGGTCTGGGTGTATGTCCTCCCGGCGTTGGTTCTCTCAGTGCAGGTACTGCAGGAGGGGGTCTCACTGGTCTGGGAGGGGGTCTCACTGGTCTGGGAGGGGGTCTCACTGGTCTGGGAGGGGGTCTCACTGGTCTAGGAGGGGGTCTCACTGGTCTAGGAGGGGGTCTCACTGGTCTAGGCGGGGTGTCCGTTGCTCTGTTGCTCCTGTGTGAGATTCTTGGGCTACGGTTGAGGGTGACGTCCATCAGGGTCCTGGCAAAAGTTGGGATTGCTGCCTTGTAGAGGTGGACCTGGTTGTAAAGGCTTTTCAAGTCCAGGGTGGAGTGGTTAGGTTTTGAGGCACAGTTCACTCACTCACTCACGAAATGCATTCACCCGCTGTATGGTGGCAATGCAAGGGTAGCCATTTTGATTAGCTGTTCAAGAGTCTTATGGCTTGGGGGGTAGAAGCTGTTAAGAAGCCTTTTGGACCTAGACTTGGCGCTCCGGTACCGCTTGCCGTGCGGTAGCAGAGAGAACAGTCTATGACTAGGGTGGCTGGAGTCTTTGACACCGCCTGGTAAAGAGGTCCTGGATGGCAGGAAGCTTGGCCCCAGTGATGTACTGGGCCGTACGCACTACCCTCTGTAGTGCCTTGAGGTCGGAGGCCGAGCAGTTGCTATACCAGGCAGTGATGCAACCAGTTAGGATGCTCTCGATGGTGTAGCTGTATAACTTTTTGAGGATCTGAGGACCCATGCCAAATCTTTTCAGTCTCCTGAGGGGGAATAGGCTTTGTCGTGCCCTCTTCACGACTGTCTTGTTGTGTTTGGACCATGATAGTTTGTTGGTGATGTGGACACCAAGCAACTTGAAGCTCTCAACCTGTTCCACCCTAGCCCCCTCGGTCCTCTTCCTTTTCCTGTAGTCCACGATAACCTCCTTCGTCTTGATCACGTTGAGGAAGAAGTTGTTATCCTGGCACCACACAGCCAGGTCTCTGACCTCCTTCCTATAGGATGTCTCATCGTTGTCTGTGATAAGGCCTACCACTGTTGTGTCGTCGGCAAACTTAATGATGGTGTTGGAGTCATGCCTGGCCATGCAGTCATGGGTGAACATGGAGTACAGGAGGGGACTGAGCATGCACTGCTGAGGGGCCCCCGTGTTGAGGATCAGTGTGGCAGATGTGTTGTTACCTACCCTTACCACCTGGGGGCTGCCCGTCAGGAAGTCCTGGATCCAGTTGCAGAGGGAGGTGTTTAGTCCCAGGGTCCTTAGCTTAGTGATGAGCTTTGAGGGCACTATGGTGTTGAACGCTGAGCTGTAGTCAATGAATAACATTCTCACGTACAGTTGAAGTCGGAAGTTTACATACACTTAGGTTGGAGTCATTAAAACTTGTTATTCAACCACTCCACAAATTTCTTTTTAACAAACTATCGTTTTGGCAACTTGGTTAGGACATCTACTTTGTGCATGACACAAGTAATTTTTCCAACAATTGTTTACAGACAGATTATTTCACTTATAATTCACTGTATCACAATTCCAGTGGGTCAGAAGTTTACATACACTAAGTTGACTGTGCCTTTAAACAGCTTGGAAAATTCCAGAAAACGATGTCATGGCTTTAGAATGTTCTGATAGGCTAATTGACATCATTTGAGTCAATTGGAGGTGTACCTGTGGATGTATTTCAAGGCCTACCTTCAAACTCAGTGCCTCTTTGCTTGAAATCATGGGAAAATCAAAAGAAATCAGTCAAGACCTCAGAAAAAAAATGGTAGACCTCCACAAGTCTGGTTCATCCTTGGGAGCAATTTCCAAAAGCCTGAAGGTACCACGTTCATCTGTACAAACAATAGTACGCAAGTATAAACACCATGGGACCACGCAGCCGTCATACGGCTCAGGAAGGAGACGCGTTCTGTCTCTTAGAGATGAACGTACTTTGGTGCGAAAAGTGCAAATCCCCCCCAGAACAACAGCAAAGGACCTTGTGAAGATGCTGGAGGAAACAGGTACAAAAGTATCTATATCCACATTAAACAAGTCCTATTTCGACATAACCTGAAAGGCCGCTCAGCAAGGAAGAAGCCACTGCTCCAAAACCGCCATAAAAAAGCCAGACTACGGTTTGCAAATGCACATGGGGACAAAGATCGTACTTTTTGGAGAAATGTCCTCTGGTCTGATGAAACAAAAATAGAACTGTTTGGCCATAATGACCATCATTATGCTTGGAGGAAAAAGGGGAACGCTTGCAAGCCGAAAAACACCATCCCAACTGTGAAGCACGTGGGTGGCAGCATCATGCTGTGGGGGTGCTTTGCTGCAGGAGGGACTGGTTCACTTCACAAAATAGATGGCATCATGAGGAAGGAAAATTATGTGGATATATTGAAGCAACATCTCAAGACATCAGTCAGGAAGTTAAAGCTTGGTCGCAAATGGGTCTTCCAAATGGACAATGACCCCAAGCATACTTCCAAAGTTGTGGCAAAATGGCTTAAGGACAACAAAGTCAAGGTATTGGAGTGGCCAACACAAAGCCCTGACCTCATCCTATGTGGGCAGAACTGAAAAATCATGTGCGCGCAAGGAGGCCTACAAACCTGACTCAGTAACACCAGCTCTGCCAGGAGGAATGGGACAAAATTCACCCAACTTATTGTGGGAAGCTTGTGGAAGGCTACCCAAAACTTTTGACTCAAATTAAACAATTTAAAGGCAATGCTACCATATACTAATTGAGTGTATGTCAACTTCTGACCCACTGGGAATGTGCTGAAATAAATAAACGCTGAAATAAATATTTCTATATTATTATTCTGACATTTCACATTCTTAAAATAAATTGGTGATCCTAACAGGGAATTACTAGGATTAAATGTCAGGAATTGGGAAAAACTGAGTTGAACTGTCTTTGGCTAAGGTGTATGTAAACTTCCGACTACAACTGTAGGTGTTCCTTTTATCAAGGTGGGAAAGGGCAGCGTGGAGTGCAATAGAGATTGCGTCATCTGTGGATCTGTTGAGGTGGTATGCAAATTGGAGTGGGTCTGGGGTTTCTGGGATAACCAGCCATGACCAGTCTTTCAAAGCACTTCAAGGCCACAGACGTGAGTGCTACAGGTCGGTAGTCATTTAGGCAGGTTACCTTAGTGTTCTTGGGCACAGGGACTATGGTGGTCTGCTTGAAACATGTTGGTATTACAGACTCAGTCAGGGACAGGTTGAAAATGTCAGTGAAGACACTTGCCAGCTGGTTAGCGCATGCTCGGAGTACACGTCCTGGTAATCCGTCTGGCCCTGCGGCCTTGTGAATGTTGACCTGTTTAAAGGTCTTACTCACATCGGCTACGGAGAGCGTGATCACACAGTCATCCGGAACAGCTGATGCTCTCATGCATGCTTCAGTGTTGCTTGCCTCTAAGCGAGCATAGAAGTAATTTAGCTCGTCTGGTAGGCTCATGTCACTGGGCAGCTCGCGGCTATGCTTCCCTTTGTTGTTTGAAATAGTTTGCAAGCCCTGCCACATCCGTCGAGCGTCGGAGCCGGTGTAGTATGATCCAGTCTTAGTCCTGTATTGATGCTTTGCCTGTTTGATGGTTCGTCGGAGGGCATAGCAGGATTTCTTACATGCGTCCGGGTTAGAGTCCCGCTCCTTGAAAGCGGCAGCTCTACCCTTTAGCTCAGTGTGGATGTTGACTGTAATCCATGGCTTCTGGTTGGGGTATGTACGTACGGTCACTGTGGGGACAACATCATCGATGCACTTATTGATGAAGCCAGTGTCTGATGTGGTGTACTCCTCAATGCCATCGGAAGAATCCCGGAACATATTCCAGTCTGTGCTACCAAAACAGTCCTGTAGCTTAGCATCTGCATCATCTGACCACTTCTTTATTGATCGAGTCACTGGTGCTTCCTGCTTTAGTTTTTGCTTGTAAGCAGGAATCAGGAGGATAGAGTTATGGTCAGATTTGCCAAACGGAGGCGAGGGAGAGCTTTGCTGGGCCCTCAGGTCATTTGTGCCAGTGTGAATTATGATGTGGCTGGGGGACCCTAGTCTGTCCTCTGACATCAACTCCAGGGCATGCCTAGTGTTTGGGGACCAGAGTTTAGCCTATTTGTGTTTGGTAAAAAGTTTATCCTCTTTAATGTTTTTGTGCTCCTCGTTGACTCAAATGGCAATCTCTGGCTTTTGTGTGTCCTCAGTGGAGGTGTGGGGGTTGTCAAGAGGGCTATCAGGGGAGCTGACAGGGGAGCTGTTAGGAGGGGTGTGGTCTGTTGGGTTGGTGGGTCCTGTGTTGTCTGTCCCATTATGGTGTTGAGGTTGTGGTCCGGGTCTGAGGTGGGCTGTTCTGCTGGCTTCTCTGGGGGAGTGTCCTGCTCTCTGTCACACCTCAGCTTTCTCACGTCTTCCTTCAGTGCTGTTAGCTGGGCCATGTGTTCCTCTCCCTCCTCCTTCACTGCTGTTAGCTGTGCCATGTGTTCCTCTCTCTCCTCCTTCACTCTGTTAGCTGTGCCATGTGTTCCTCTCCCTCCTCCTTCAGTGCTGTTAGCTGTGCCATGTGTTCCTCTCCCTCCTCCTTCAGTGCTGTTAGCTGTGCCATGTGTTCCTCTCCCTCCTCCTTCAGTGCTGTTAGCTGGGCCATATGTTCCTCTGTTAGCTGGGCCATGTGTTCCTCTGTTAGCTGGGTCATGTGTTCCTCTGTTAGCTGGGCCATGTGTTCCTCTGTTAGCTGGGCCATGTGTTCCTCTGTTTGCTGGGCCATGTGTTCCTCTGTTAGCTGGGCCATGTGTTCCTCTGTTAGCTGGGCCATGTGTTCCTCTGTTAGCTGGGTCATGTGTTCCTCTGTTAGCTGGGTCATGTGTTCCTCTGTTAGCTGGGCCATGTGTTCCTCTGTTAGCTGGGCCATGTGTTCCTCTGTTAGCTGGGCCATGTGTTCCTCTGTTAGCTGGGCCATGTGTTCCTCTGTTAGCTGGGCCATGTGTTCCTCTGTTAGCTGGGTCATGTGTTCCCCCCCCTCCTCCTGTCTGCCTCTTTAAGTTCTCTCAGACAGCCGTAGAGCAGCCAGCTCTCTCAGGTCTGTTCTGTCCTAGCAGCTTGGTAGCTCAGTAGTAGGTTCAGACTGAACAGGTCTGTTCTGTCCTAGCAGCTTGGTAGCTCAGTAGTAGGTTCAGACTGAACAGGTCTGTTCTGTCCTAGCAGCTTGGTAGCTCAGTAGCAGGTTCAGACTGAACAGGTCTGTTCTGTCCTAGCAGCTTGGTAGCTCAGTAGTAGGTTCAGACTGAACAGGTCTGTTCTGTCCTAGCAGCTTGGTAGCTCAGTAGTAGGTTCAGACTGAACAGGTCTGTTCTGTCCTAGCAGCTTGGTAGCTCAGTAGTAGGTTCAGACTGAACAGGTCTGTTCTGTCCTAGCAGCTTGGTAGCTCAGTAGTAGGTTCAGACTGAACAGGTCTGTTCTGTCCTAGCAGCTTGGTAGCTCAGTAGTAGGTTCAGACTGAACAGGTCTGTTAGGTCAGTGCTGTTAGCTGGTAGCTCAGTAGTAGGTTCAGACTGAACAGGTCTGTTCTGTCCTAGCAGCTTGGTAGCTCAGTAGTAGGTTCAGACTGAACAGGTCTGTTCTGTCCTAGCAGCTTGGTAGCTCAGTAGTAGGTTCAGACTGAACAGGTCTGTTCTGTCCTAGCAGCTTGGTAGCTCAGTAGTAGGTTCAGACTGAACAGGTCTGTTAGGTCAGTGCTGTTAGCTGGTAGCTCAGTAGTAGGTTCAGACTGAACAGGTCTGTTCTGTCCTAGCAGCTTGGTAGCTCAGTAGTAGGTTCAGACTGAACAGGTCTGTTCTGTCCTAGCAGCTTGGTAGCTCAGTAGTAGGTTCAGACTGAACAGGTCTGTTCTGTCCTAGCAGCTTGGTAGTTTAGTAGTAGGTTCAGACTGAACTCAGTTTTGTGCTGGATGGTATTTTCATGTTCCGCTGTGTTTCTTCTGCAGGTTTTGGTTTGTTAGAAGTTTATTTTCTTGATAGTCCAAAATCAAGGTTTTAGGTATGGAAATTTGATTTGGATTGAAGGTTTTGATGTTGAGTTTAGTATCCTGAGTAAGTCCTTGCGAAAAAAAATGCACGTTTATCTTCATTTATCTAACTCTAATTCTATCTTCTTGCAGAAGAATTCAGGAGCCCACACTACCTCTCTCTCTCAATTTCAATTTCAATTCAAGGACTGTATTGGCATGGGAAACGTGTGTTAACATTGCTAAAGCAAGTGAAGTAGATAATAAACAAAAGTGAAATAAACAATAAATATTAACAGTAAACATTACACTCAGAAGTTCCAAAAGAATAAAGACATTTCAAATGTCATATTATGTCCATATACAGTGTTGTAACAATGTGCAAATAGTTCTTCATTGGTTGCCCCTTTCTTGTTGCAACAGGTCACAAATCTTGCAGCTGTGATGGCACACTGTGGTATTTCACCCAGTAGATAAGGTAGTTTATCAAAATTGGGTTTGTTTTCAAATTCTTTGTGGAGCTGTGTAATCTGAGGGAAATATGTGTCTCTAATATGGTCATACATTTGGCAGGAGGTTAGGAAGTGCAGCTCAGTTTCCACCTCATTTTGTGGGCAGTGTGCACATAGCCTGTCTTCTCTTGTGAGCCAGGTCTGCCTACGGTGACCTTTCTCAATAGCAAGGCTATGCTCACTGAGTCTGTATATAGTCAAAGCTTTCCTTAAGTTTGGGTCAGTCACAGTGGTCAGGTATTCTGCCACTGTGTACTCTCTGTTTAGTGCCAAATAGCGTTCTAGTTTGCTCCGTTTTTTTTGCTAATTCTTTCCAATGTGTCAAGTAATTCTCTTTTTGTTTTCTCATGATTTTGTTGGGTCTAATTGTGTTGCTGTCCTGGGGCTCTGTGGGGTCTGTTTGTGTTTGTGAACAGAGCCCCAGGACCAGCTTGCTTATGGGACTCTTCTCCAAGTTCATCTCTCTGTAGGTGATGGCTTAGTTATGGAAGGTTTGGGAATCGCTTCCTTTTAAGTGGTTATAGAATTGAACTGCTCTTTTCTGGATTTTGAAATGTAGCGGGTATCGGCCTAATTCTGCTCTGCATGCATTATTTGGTGTTTTACGTTGTACACAGAGGATATTTAGTATATATATATATATAGTATAAATTTAGCGGGTATCGGCCTAATTCTGCTCTGCATGCATTATTTGGTGTTTTACGTTGTACACAGAGGATATTTAGTATATATATATATATAGTATAAATTTAGCGGGTATCGGCCTAATTCTGCTCTGCATGCATTATTTGGTGTTTTAAATTGTACACAGAGGATATTTAGTATATATATATATATAGTATAAATGTAGCGGGTATCGGTCAGATCAATGACTTTAAAAGCTAGCAGCAGTTAGAGGCCTGACCTTGAGACTGTGTGTAGCCAGCCCGTGACTATCGCTGTGTGTAGCCAGCCCGTGACTATCGCTGTGTGTAGCCAGCCAGTGACTATCGCTGTGTGTGGCCAGCCCGTGACTATCTCTGTGTGTGGCCAGCCCGTGACTATCTCTGTGTGTAGCCAGCCAGTGACTATCTCTGTGTGTGGCCAGCCAGTGACTATCTCTGTGTGTAGCCAGCCCGTGACTATCGCTGTGTGTAGCCAGCCAGTGACTATCGCTGTGTGTGGCCAGCCCGTGACTATCTCTGTGTGTGGCCAGCCCGTGACTATCGCTGTGTGTAGCCAGCCAGTGACTATCGCTGTGTGTGGCCAGCCCGTGACTATCTCTGTGTGTGGCCAGCCCGTGACTATCTCTGTGTGTAGCCAGCCAGTGACTATCTCTGTGTGTGGCCAGCCAGTGACTATCTCTGTGTGTAGCCAGCCCGTGACTATCGCTGTGTGTAGCCAGCCAGTGACTATCGCTGTGTGTGGCCAGCCCGTGACTATCTCTGTGTGTGGCCAGCCCGTGACTATCTCTGTGTGTAGCCAGCCAGTGACTATCTCTGTGTGTAGCCAGCCAGTGACTATCTCTGTGTGTGGCCAGCCAGTGACTATCTCTGTGTGTAGCCAGCAAGTGACTATCTCTGTGTGTAGCCAGCCAGTGACTATCTCTGTGTGTAGCCAGCCAGTGACTATCTCTGTGTGTAGCCAGCCAGTGACTATCTCTGTGTGTAGCCAGCCAGTGACTATCACTGTGTGTAGCCAGCCAGTGACTATCTCTGTGTGTGGCCAGCCAGTGACTATCTCTGTGTGTAGCCAGCAAGTGACTATCTCTGTGTGTAGCCAGCCAGTGACTATCTCTGTGTGTGGCCAGCCAGTGACTATCTCTGTGTGTGGCCAGCCAGTGACTATCTCTGTGTGTAGCCAGCCAGTGACTATCTCTGTGTGTAGCCAGCCAGTGACTATCTCTGTGTGTAGCCAGCCAGTGACTATCTCTGTGTGTAGCCAGCCAGTGACTATCTCTGTGTGTAGCCAGCCAGTGACTATCTCTGTGTGTGGCCAGCCAGTGACTATCTCTGTGTGTAGCCAGCAAGTGACTATCTCTGTGTGTAGCCAGCCAGTGACTATCTCTGTGTGTCGCCAGCAAGTGACTATCTCTGTGTGTAGCCAGCCAGTGACTATCTCTGTGTGTAGCCAGCCAGTGACTATCTCTGTGTGTGGCCAGCCAGTGACTATCTCTGTGTGTAGCCAGCCATTGACTATCGCTGTGTGTAGCCAGCCAATGACTATCGCTGTGTGTAGCCAGCCAATGACTATCTCTGTGTGTAGCCAGCCAGTGACTATCTCTGTGTGTGGCCAGCAAGTGACTATCTCTGTGTGTAGCCAGCCAGTGACTATCTCTGTGTGTAGCCAGCCAATGACTATCTCTATGTGTAGCCAGCCAGTGACTATCTCTGTGTGTAGCCAGCCAGTGACTATCTCTGTGTGTGGCCAGCAAGTGACTATCTCTGTGTGTAGCCAGCCCGTGACTATCTCTGTGTGTAGCCAGCCAGTGACTATCTCTGTGTGTAGCCAGCCAATGACTATCTCTGTGTGTAGCCAGCCAGTGACTATCTCTGTGTGTCGCCAGCAAGTGACTATCTCTGTGTGTAGCCAGCCAGTGACTATCTCTGTGTGTCGCCAGCAAGTGACTATCTCTGTGTGTAGCCAGCCAGTGACTATCTCTGTGTGTAGCCAGCCAGTGACTATCTCTGTGTGTGGCCAGCCAGTGACTATCTCTGTGTGTAGCCAGCCATTGACTATCTCTGTGTGTAGCCAGCCAGTGACTATCTCTGTGTGTAGCCAGCCAGTGACTATCTCTGTGTGTGGCCAGCCAGTGACTATCGCTGTGTGTGGCCAGCCAGTGACTATCTCTGTGTGTAGCCAGCCAGTGACTATCTCTGTGTGTAGCCAGCCAGTGACTATCTCTGTGTGTAGCCAGCCAGTGACTATCTCTGTGTGTAGCCAGCCAGTGACTATCTCTGTGTGTAGCCAGCCAGTGACTATCTCTGTGTGTAGCCAGCCCGTGACTATCTCTGTGTGTAGCCAGCCAGTGACTATCTCTGTGTGTCGCCAGCAAGTGACTATCTCTGTGTGTAGCCAGCCAGTGACTATCTCTGTGTGTAGCCAGCCAGTGACTATCTCTGTGTGTGGCCAGCCAGTGACTATCTCTGTGTGTGGCCAGCCAGTGACTATCTCTGTGTGTAGCCAGCCATTGACTATCGCTGTGTGTAGCCAGCCAGTGACTATCTCTGTGTCTAGCCAGCCAGTGACTATCTCTATGTGTAGCCTGCCAGTGACTATCTCTGTGTGTAGCCAGCCAGTGACTATCTCTGTGTGTAGCCAGCCGGTGACTATCTCTGTGTGTAGCCAGCCGGTGACTATCTCTGTGTGTAGCCAGCCGGTGACTATCTCTGTGTGTAGCCAGCCGGTGACTATCTCTGTGTGTAGCCAGCCGGTGACTATCTCTGTGTGTAGCCAGCCAATGTCTCTGTGACTATTGGACAGGCAGTCTTTCCCTCTTTTCACTTCAGCTCAGTGTGTGGCTACACTTTACCCTTTACCCTACCCTATACCCATAGCTTCACCCAAACTGACCCTGTTGACTGCATGAGCAGCCAATCGACTGGACTGGAGAGAGAGAAAGATAGAGAGAACATAGAGAGCGATAGAGAGATCAGAGATAGAGAGAGAACACGGAGAGAGATAGAGAGAGAACAGAGAGAGATAGAGAGATCAGAGATAGAGAGAGAACACGGAGAGAGATAGAGAGAGAACAGAGAGAGAGATCAGAGATAGAGAGAGAACACGGAGAGAGATAGAGAAAGAACAGAGAGAGAGAGAACAGAGAGAGATAGAGAGATCAGAGATAGAGAGAGAACAGAGAGAGAGAACAGAGAGAGATAGAGAGATCAGAGATAGAGAGAGAACAGAGAGAGAGAACAGAGAGAGAGAACAGAGAGAGAGATCAGAGATAGAGAGAGAACACGGAGAGAGATAGAGAGAGAACAGAGAGAGAGAACAGAGAGAGATAGAGAGATCAGAGATAGAGAGAGAACAGAGAGAGAGAACAGAGAGAGAGAACAGAGAGAGAGAACAGAGAGAGAGATCAGAGATAGAGAGAGAACACGGAGAGAGATAGAGAGAGAACAGAGAGAGAGAACAGAGAGAGATAGAGAGATCAGAGATAGAGAGAGAACAGAGAGAGAGAACAGAGAGAGATAGAGAGATCAGAGATAGAGAGAGAACAGAGAGAGAGAACAGAGAGAGAGAACAGAGAGAGAGATCAGAGATAGAGAGAGAACACGGAGAGAGATAGAGAGATCAAAGATAGAGAGAGATCAGAGAGAGATAGAGAGATCAAAGATAGAGAGAGATCAGAGAGAGGAGGGAGGGATGAGACAGGTCATAAGCTATGGTATCCACTGTGTATTCTCTGTTTAGGGCCAGATAGCATTTCAATTTGCTTCGTTTTTTGTTAATTCTTTCCAATGTGTCAAGTAATTCTCTTTTTGTTTTCTCATGATTTGGTTGGGTCTAATTGTGTTGCTGTCCTGGGGCTCTGTGGGGTCTGTTTGTGAACAGAGCCCCAGAACCAGCTTGCTTAGGGGACTCTTCTCCAGGTTCATCTCTCTGTAGGTGAGGGCTTTGTGATGGCATGTGTGGGCATCGCTTCCTTTTAGGTGGTTGTAGAATTTAACAGCTCTTTTCTGGATGTTGATAACTAGTGGGTATATTCCAAACTCTGCTGTGCGTTTGTGTTTTTTCGTTGTACATGAAGTATATTTATGCAGAATTCTGCATGCAGAGTCTCAATTGGGGGTTTGCCCCATTTTGTGAATTCTTGGTTTGTGAGTGGACCCCAGACCTCACAACCATAAAGGGCAATGCGGTTCGATAACAGATTGAAGTATTTTTAACCAGATCCTAATTGGGATGTTGAGTTTTATGTTCCTTTTGATGGCATAGAAGGCCCTTCTTGCCTTGGCTCGTAGATTGTTTACATTTACATTTACATTTTAGTCATTTAGCAGACGCTCTTATCCAGAGTGACTTACAGTTAGTGAGTGCATACATTATTTTTGTTAGTTTTCATACTGGCCCCCCGTGGGGATCGAACCCACAACCCTGGTGTTGCAAACGCCATGCTCTACCAACTGTTCACAGCTTTATGGAAGTTATCTGATGCTGATGTTTAGGCCGAGGTATGTATAGTTTATTGTGTGCTCTAGGGCAACGGTGTCTAGATATAATTTGTATTTGTTGTCTTGGCAACTGGACCTTTTTTGGAACACCATTGTTTGTCTTATTGAGATTTGCTGTCAGGGCCCAGGTCTGACAGAATCTATGCAGAAGATCTATGTACTGCTGTAGGCCCTCCTTGGCTGGGGACAGAAGCACCAGATCATCTGCAAACAGCATACATTTGATTTCTGAATCAATAGGGTGAAGCCGGTTGTTGCAGACTGTTCTAGTGCCCTCGCCAATTCGTTGATATGTGACCGACCGCCTCGATTCGGTCTTATGTAGCAACATTTGAAATTGAAAATTAGTTTATTTATATGTTGAAGAGGGTGGGGCTCAAGCAGCATCCCTGTCTCACCCCTCGGCCCTGTGGAAAGACATCGATGTGTTTATTGCCAATTTTAACACTTGTTGTTTGTGTACATTGATTTTATAATGTCATTTACTTTCCCCCCAACACCGCTTTCCATCAATTTGTATAGCAGACCCTCATGCCAAGTTGAGTCAAAAGCTTTTTTGAAATCAAGAAAGCATGAGAAGAATTTGCCTTTGTTTTGTTTTGTTTGTTTGTCAATTGTGCAGAGTGAATATGTGGTCTGTTTTTAGAGATTGCTGTTGACACAGATTCCA
The DNA here is from genome assembly GCF_020615455.1 of Coregonus clupeaformis. NCBI lineage: Eukaryota > Metazoa > Chordata > Actinopteri > Salmoniformes > Salmonidae > Coregonus > Coregonus clupeaformis. Next base: position 20,429,881 of record NC_059193.1, read on the forward strand.
CGGTAATTATTGGGGTCAAATTTGTCTCCACTTTTTGTGGATTGGGGTGATCAGGCTTTGGTTCCAAATATTAGGGAAGATGCCAGAGCTGAGGATGATGTTGAAGAGTTTAAGAATTGCCCATTAGAATTTTTGGGCTGTATTTTTTTATCATTTCGTTTAGGATACCATCAACACCACAGGCCTTTTTGGGTTGGAGGGTTTGTATTTTGTCCTGTAGTTTATTCAATGTAATTGGAGAATCCAGTGGGGTTCTGGTAGTCTTTAATAGCTGATTCTAAATGTAGTAAATTATCATGTATATGATTTTGCTCTTGGTTCTTTGTTATATGGCCCAAAAGGTTGGAGAAGTGGTGTATCCATACATTTCCATTTTGGATAGATAGCTCTTCATGTTGTTGTTTGTTTAGTGTTTTCCAATTTTCCCAGAAGTGATTAGATTCTATAGATTCTTCAATCACATTGAGCTGCTTTCTGACGTGCTGTTTCTTATTTTTCTTAGTTTATTTCTGTATTATTTCAATGTTTCACCATAGTGTTGGTATTGGTATTTATTAGGATCCCCATTAGCCGCTGGTATTGGTATTTATTAGGATCCCCATTAGCCGCTGCAAAAGCATCAGCTACTTCCTGGGGTCCACATGAAACATGACATAATACATAAAATGGCTTAAATTAGAACCCGGTAATGCGTTCTGCAGACTGCACCACCCTCTGGAGAGCCCTGCGGTTGCGGGCGGTGCAGTTGCCGTACCAGGCGGTGATACAGCCCGACAGGATGCTCTCAATTGTGCATCTGTAAAAGTTTGTGAGGGTTTTAGGTGATAAGCCAAATTTCTTCAGCCTCCTGAGGTTGAAGAGGCTCTGTTGCGCCTTTTTTACCACACTGTCTGCATGGGTGGACCATTTCAGATTGTCAGTGATGTGTACGTCGAGGAACTTGAAGCTTTCCACCTTCTCCACTGCGGTCCCGTCGATGTGGATAGGGGCGTGCTCCCTCTGCTGTCTCCTGAAGTCCACGATCATCTCCTTTGTTTTGTTGATGTTGAGTGAGAGGTTATTTTCCTGGCACCACAGTCCCAGAGCCCTCAGCTCCTCCTTGGAGCGTGCTTGGCCACGCATGCATGGGTGAACAGGGAGTACAGGAGGGGGCTGAGCACGCACCCTTGTGGGGCCCCAGTGTTGAGGATCAGCGAAGTGGAGATGTTGTTTCCTACCTTCACCACCTGGGGGAGGCCCATCAGGAAGTCCAGGACCCAGTTGTACAGGGCGGGGTTCAGACCCAGGGCCTCGAGCTTAATGATGAGCTTGGAGGGTACTGTGGTGTTGAATGCTGAGCTATAGTCAATGAACAGCATTCTTACATAGGTATTCCTCTTGTCCAGATGGGATAGGGCAGTGTGCAGTGTGATGGCAATTGCATCGTCTGTGGATCTATTGGGGCGGTAAGCAAATTGAAGTGGGTCTAGGGTGACAGGTAAGGTAGAGGTGATATGATCCTTGACTAGTCTCTCAAAACACTTCATGATGACAGAGTTGAGTGCTACAGGGCGATAGTCATTTAGTTCAGTTACCTTTGCTTTCTTGGGTTCAGGAACAATGGTGGCCATCTTGAAGCATGTAGGAACAGCAAACTGGGAAAGGGAGAGATTGAATATGTCCATGAACACACCAGCCAGCTGGTCTGCGCATGCTCTGAGGACGCGGCTAGGGATGCTGTCTGGGCCGGCAGCCTTGCGGGGGTTAACATGCTTAAATGTCTTAATCACGTCGGCCACGGAGAAGGAGAGGCCACAGTCCTTGGTAGTGGGCCTCGTCAGTGGCACTGTGTTATCCTCAAAGCGGGCAAAGAAGGTGTTTAGCTTGTCTGGAAGCGAGACATCGGTGTCGGCGACGTGGCTGGTTTTATTTTTGTAGTCCGTGATTGTCTGTAGACCCTGCCACATACGTCTCGTGTCTGAGCCGTTGAAATGTGACTCCACTTTGTCTCTACACTGATGTTTTGCCAGTTTAATTGCCTTGCGGAGTTTGTATTCTGCTATATTCCCAGTCACCTTGCCATGGTTGAATGCGGTGGTTCGCGCTTTCAGATTTGCGCGAATGCTGCCGTCTATCTACGGTTTCTGGTTAGGGTAGGTTTTAATAGTCACAGTGGGCACAACATCACCTATACACTTCCTGATAAACTCTGTCACCGTTTCAGTGTATATGTCTAAATTATTTTCGGAAGCTACCCGGAACATATCCCAGTCCGCGTGATCAAAACAATCTTGAAGCATGGATTCCGATTGGTCAGACCAGCGTTGAATAGTCCTTAGTACGGGTACTTCCTGTTTGAGTTTCTGCCTATAGGAAGGGAGAAGCAAAATGGAGTCGTGGTCAGATTTGCCGAAAGGAGGGCGGGGGAGGGCCTTATAACCATCCCGGAAGTTTGAATAGCAATGGTCGAGGATTTTAGCAGCGCGAGTACAACAGTCGATATGTTGATAGAACTTCGGCAGCCTAGTCCTCAAATTTGCTTTGTTAAAATCACCCGGCTACAATAAATGCAGCCTCAGGATATGTGGTTTCCAGTTTGCATAAGGTCCAGTGAAGTTCTTTGAGGGCCGTCGTGGTATCGGCTTGAGGGGGGATATACACGGCCGTGACTATAACCAAAGAAAATTCTCTTGGGAGATAATACGGTCGGCATTTGATTGTGAGGTATTCTAGGTCGGGTGAACAGAAGGACTCGAGTTCCTGTATGTTACTATAATTAGTAATGAGTCGTTAATCATGAAACACTCACCTCCGCCCTTCTGCTTCCCGGAGAGATATTTATTCCTGTCTGCGTGATGAACTGAGAACCCATCTGGCTGAGAGCCATGTTTCCGTGAAACATGGAGGATGTTACAGGCCTTGATGTCTCTCTGGAAAGAAATCCTTGCCCGTAGTTCGTCGACTTTGTTAACCAAAGTGGGTGGTGTGTGCGCCTCCTATGTCGGACCAGCAGGCCGCTCCGAGTGCCTCTCTTCCGCCGTCAATGTTTTGGGTCAGCCACTGGAATCAGTTCAGTTGCCCTGGGGAGAGCAAACAAAGGATCTGCTTTGGGAAAGTAGTAATGCTGGTGAGTTACCGCTGCTCTGATATCATATAGTATATATACTGAGATCATGTGACAGATCATGTGACACTTTATTTAACTAATTATGTGACTTCTGAAGGTAATTGGTTGCACCAGATCTTATTTAGGGGCTTCATAGCAAAGGGGGTGAATACATATGCACGCACCACTTTTCCGTTATTTATTTTTTAGAATTTTTTTTAACACGTTTTTTTTCATTTCACTTCACCAATTTGGACTATTTTGTGTTTGTCCATTACATGAAATCCAAATAAAAATCCATTTAATTTACAGGTTGTAATGCAATAAAATAGGAAAAATGCCATGGGGGATGAATACTTTTGCAAGGCACTGTAATATTCTGCTGTTGTCTTTAGATTCCAGTAATATTATATTGCTGCCTTTAGACAATAACATCCAGCTGTTGCCTTCAGACATTCATATTCTGATGTTGTCTTTAGACAGTATATTCTGCTGTTGTAAAATTCTACTGTTGTCTTTAGACAGAAATACTCTGCTATTGTCTTTAGACAATATATTCTGCTGTTGTCTTTAGACTTCAGTAATGTTCTGCTATTGTTTTTAGATGCCAGTAATGTTCTGCTTTTGTCTTTTGACAGTAATTTTATGCTAATGTCTTCAGATTCCAGTAATATTCTGCTGTTGTTTTTTGATGCCAGTAATGTTCTGCTGTTGCCTTTAGACAGGAATATTCTGCTTTTGTTTTTAGACAATAACATTCAGCTGTTGCCTTTAGACAGTAATATTCTGCTGTTGTCTTTAGACAGTCATATTCTGCTGTTGTCTTTAAACTCCAGTATTATTCTGCTGTTGTCTTTAGACTCCAGTAATATTCTGCTGTTGTCTTTAGACTCCAGTATTATTCTGCTGTTGTCTTTAGACTCCAGTCATATTCTGCTGTTGTCTTTAAACTCCAGTAATATTCTGCTGTTGTCTTTAGACTCCAGTATTATTCTGCTGTTGTTTTTTTAGACTCCAGTATTATTCTGCTGTTGTCTTTAGACTCCAGTATTATTCTGCTGTTGTCTTTAGACTCCAGTAATATTCTGCTGTTGTCTTTAGACTCCAGTAATATTCTCCTGTTGTCTTTAGACTCCAGTATTATTCTGCTGTTGTCTTTAGACTCCAGTATTATTCTGCTGTTGTCTTTAGACTCCAGTAATATTCTGCTGTTGTCTTTAGACTCCAGTAATATTCTGCTGTTGTCTTTAGACTCCAGTAATATTCTGCTGTTGTCTTTAGACTCCAGTAATATTCTGCTGTTGTCTTTAGACTCCAGTAATATTCTGCTGTTGTCTTTAGACTCCAGTAATATTCTGTTGTCTTTAGACTCCAGTAATATTCTGCTGTTGTCTTTAGACTCCAGTAATATTCTGTTGTCTTTAGACTCCAGTAATATTCTGCTGTTGTCTTTAGACTCCAGTGATATTCTGTTGTCTTTAGACTCCAGTAATGTTCTGCCACTAACACAACACACTGTCTGATCTGTCTGTCTGAGAAAGGGCTATATTGGTACGTGTGTCCAGCCACAGGAAGTTAGTTACTAGACAGACATACAGACCAGATCTCTTATCTAAACCGCCATCTTTGATGTTTATATAGTCACTCTGTTTGTGGTTCATTCTGCATGTCTGTCTGTCTGTCTGTCTGTCTGTCTGTCTGTCTCTCAATCTAACATGAAACCTGTTGTAGGCTGTTACTTCCTTAATGGATATATCTCCTCAGTCAATACCAAGGAACTCCTTTCATTCCACTGTTTAAACATTGAAACATGTTAACTTACTAAATGTAATGAAGGACCCGTCAGTCCTGTTGGTTCACTCTACAGTGTACAGTACTGTCAACTCTGATAATGTTTAGTTAATGAATTAGAATGTTTCATTTAGTTTCTGAGTTTCTCCCCTGCAGGTCATCTCTTTAGACTTCCTGAATTTGAGTGCAATAGAACAAAGATGTTGTGCTTCGATGTGTATGTGACTATGTGTCTTGTATTAACATAATTCAGATTCATGTCCTCAATGAGGAAATTCATTTTACTTACACAGTACATCACAATACTTACAGATGAAATCACATATTAAAAAACATCACAATAGCAAAGGCTATTTACAAGCAAGAAGGCTGAATAAGTGCAATTTCATACAAAATTGGAGTGTGATGGAGTGTATTAAGATTACAATATACAGCTCCATCCTTACAGGGAGTGATGGGTAGGAGAGACCAGAGAGATTTACAGGATCATGACTTCCAGTAAACAGCTCTGTAGTGACCAGCTGGTCTGAACATGGAGCGGGAGGGGCCGGGATTCATAGCACAGCTCGCTGGACAATGACAATACGCCTTTTAAAGGCATTTTCCATGCCGTTTCGTGGAGATGGCTTTCACGATAAACATTGCGGATGTCGGCTCAATTGGAAATGATCTTTTAATGTCAAGCGCGCTATAACACATTTAACGCAAATGGTACTGAATCCCAGCCTAGAAGATGTCATATTCAGGGATTAAATTAGATTGTGTTTACAAGGATGGATTCCCAAAATAAACGTGGAAAGTAGTCAAAAGAAATGTAGCTGATGAGTTTAGTCCCAGGTTCCTTAGTTTAGTGATGAGCTTTGTGGGCACTATGGTGTTGAACGCTGAGCTGTAGTCAATGAACAGCATTCTCACGTAGGTTTTCCTTTTGTCTAGGTGGGAAAGGGCAGTGTGGAGTGCGATTGAGATTGGGTCATCTGTGGATTTGTTGTGGCGGTATGCGAATTGGAGTGGGTCTAGGGTTTCCGGGATGATGGTGTTGATGTGAGCCATGACAAGCCTTTCAAAGCACTTCATGGCTACCAACCTGAGTGCTACGGGACGGTAGTCATTTAGGCAGGTTACCTTCGCTTTCTTGGGCACAGGGACTATGGTGGTCTGCTTGAAATGTGGTCAGGGACACGTTGAAAATGTCAGTGAAGACACTTGCCAGTTTTTCTTTTTGCTCTGCGTACATGTCCTGGTAATCCGTCTGGCCCCGCGGCCTTGTGAATGTTGACCTGTTAAAAGGTCTTGCTCACATCAGCTACGGAGAGCATGATCACACAGTCCTCCGGAACAGCTGGTTCTCTCATGTATGCTTCAGTGTTGCTTGCCTCGAAGCGAGCATAAAAGGCATTTAGCTCGTCTGGTAAGCTCGCGTCATTGGTCAGTTCGCAGCTGGGTTTCCCTTTGTAGTCCGTAATAGTTTTCAAGCCCTGCCACATCCGATTAGCGTCAGAGCCGGTGTAGTACAATTCAATCTTAGTCCTGTATTGACTCTTTGCCTGTTTGATGGTTCGTCAGAGGGCATAGCGGGATTTCTTATAAGCATCGGGGTTAGAGTCCCGCTCCTTGAAAGCGGCAGCTCTACCCTTTAGCTCAGTGCGGATGTTGCCTGTAATCCATGGCTTCTGGTTGGGGTATGTACGTACGGTCACTGTGGCGACGACGTCATCGATGCACTTATTGATGAAGCTGGTGACTGAGGTGTTATACTCCTCAATGCCATTGGATGAATCCCGGAACATATTCCAGTCTGTGCTAGCAAAACAGTCCTGTAGCGTAACCGAGTCACTAGCGTCTGCTAAATGACTAAAATGTAAATGTAATCCACCAGGAATCAGGAGGATAGAATTATGGTCAGATTTGCCAAATGGAGGGCGAGGGAGAGCTTTGTATGCGTCTCTGTGTGTGGAGTAAAGGTGTTCTAGAGTTATTTTTCCTCAGTTTGCACATGTGACATGCTGGTAGAAATGAGGTAAAACAGATTTAGGTTTGCCTGCATTAAAGTCCCCGGCCACTAGGAGTGCCGCTTCTGTATGAGCATTTTCTTGTTTGCTTATGGCCTTATACAGCTCGTTGAGTGCAATCTTAGTGCCAGCATCGGTTTGTGGTGGTAAATAGACGGCTACGAAAAATATAGATGAGAACTCTCTTGGTAGATAGTGGGGTCTACAGTTTATCATGAGATACTCTACCTCAGGCGAGCAATACCTCGAGACTTCCTTAATATTAGACATCTCGCACCAGCTGTTATTGACAAATAGACACAGACCGCCACCCCTTGTCTTACCAGACGTAGCTGTTCAGTCCTGCCGATGCACGGAAAACCCAGCCAACTGTATATTATCCATGTCGTCGTTCAGCCACGACTCGGTGAAACATAAGATATTACAGTTTTTAATGTGCTGTTGGTAGGATAGTCTCGAACGGAGCTTATCCAGTTTATTCTCCAGTGATTGCACGTTGGCCAATAGAACGGATGGTAGAGGCGGGTTACCCTCTCGCTGACGAATTCTCACAAGGCACCTGATCTCCGCCCCCTGTACCTCAGTCTTTTCTTCACGCGAATGATGGGGATTTGGGCCTGGTCTCAGAGAAACAGTATATCCTTCGCGTCGGACTCATGAAAGAAACCATCTTTGTCCAGTTCGTGGTGAGTAATCACTGTTCTGATGTCCAGAAGCTCTTTTCGGTCATAGAGAGACGGTAGCAGCAACATTATGTACAAAATAAGTTACAATGTGAAAAAACACACAATATCATAGTTGGTTAGGAGCCTGTAAAACAGCAGGCATCCCCTCCGGCGCCATTCTCAAAAACCTGTTGTATTTGCAGTCAGATTTTGCAGTTCAATATTTGACGTAGTTACTGCATTTTGCCTTTATAGGGTAGCTTAAGTTAAGTGGAGTACATACAGGGAAACATGTCAACAACCTACTAACCTAACCTAACCCTAACCCTAACCTAACCCTAACCCTAACCTAACCTAACCCTAACCCTAACCTAACCCTAACCTAACCCTAACCCTAACCTAACCCTACCCTAACCCTAACCCTAACCTAACCCTAACCCTAACCCTAACCCTAACCTAACCCTAACCCTAACCCTAACCCTAACCTAACCCCTACCCTAAACCTACCTACCTACCCTAACCTACCCTAACCCTAACCTAACCTGCCTCCAACCTAACCTACCCTAACCTAATCCTAACCTAACCCAAACCCTAACCCTAACCTAACCCTACCTAACCTACCCTAACCTAACCCTACTACCTAACCTACCCTAACCTAACCTAACCTAGCCTAGCCCTAACCTGCCTACCCTAACCCTAACCCCAACCCTACCTAACCCTAACCTACCTGGCCTAACCCTAACCCTAACCCTAACCTAACCCTAACCTAACCCTAACCCTAACCTAACCCTAACCCTAACCCTAACCTAACCCTAACCCTAACCCTAACCTAACCCTAACCCTAACCCTAACCCTAACCTAACCACATTGAGGTTATGTTCCATATTTGATCTGGATACTCTGTGTTTGAGTGTTCTCACCCCTCTGCCAAAGTTTGATCAAACGTAATGTTTGAAGACGTGGTTTAGATAGATAGATCGTACCAGGATCAGTGTTGCAAGGTGTTGTGTGCTGCCAGGGGGTAATGTGGAGCGACCAGGGGGTAATGTGGAGCGACCAGGGGGTAATGTGGAGCGACCAGGGGGTAATGTGGAGCGACCAGGGGGTAATGTGGAGCGACCAGGGGGTAATGTGGAGCTACCAGGGGGTGATGTGGAGCTACCAGGGGGTAATGTGGAGCTACCAGGGGGTAATGTGGAGCTACCAGGGGGTAATGTGGAGCTATCAGGGGGTAACGTGGAGCTAACCAGGGGGTGATGTAGAGCTACCAGGGGGTAACGTGGAGCTAACCAGGGGGTGATGTAGAGCTACCAGGGGGTAATGTGGAGCTACCAGGGGCTAATGTGGAGCTACCAGGGGGGTAATGTGGAGCTACCGGGGGGTAATGTGGATCGACCAGGGGGTAATGTGGAGCGACCAGGGGGTAATGTGGAGCTACCAGGGGGTAATGTGGAGCTACCAGGGGGTAATGTGGAGCTACCAGGGGGTAATGTGGAGCTACCAGGGGGTAATGTGGAGCTACCAGGGGGTAATGTGGAGCTACCAGGGGGTAATGTGGAGCTACCAGGGGGTGATGTGGAGTGACCAGGGGGTAATGGGGTGCTGCCAGGGGGTAATGTGGAGCTACCAGGGGGTGATGTGGAGCTACCAGGGGGTGATGTGGAGTGACCAGGGGGTAATGGGGTGCTGCCAGGGGGTAATGTGGAGCTACCAGGGGGTAATGTGGAGCTACCAGGGGGTAATGTGGAGCTACCAGGGGGTGATGTGGAGTGACTGGGGGGTAATGGGGTGCCAGTTGAGATACCAGGGGGAGATGTGGTGCCAGTGCCGCTACCAGGGGGAGATGTGGTGCCAGTGGATCTACCATGGGATAATGTGGTGCTACCAGGTGGTAATGTGGTGCCATTGGAGCTACCAGGTGGTAATGTGGTGCCAGTAGCTCTACCATGGGATAATGTGGTGCTACCAGGGGGTAATGTGGTGTCATTGGAGCTACCAGGGGGTAATGTGGTGCCATTGGCGCTGCCAGGTGGTAATGTGGTGCCAGCCGCCTAAGAGCTACCATAACTAATGCCTAGGATTTAGCTCAGTGGGGGGATGCAGTCTTGAGTTGCATGGATGACTTCGGTTCAATAGCTCTGTTTCTGACTCCCTCGTCTGTTCTACAGCTTGTCTCCTGTCCTAGAGCACAGAGAGAGACACAGGCAGACAGACCAACTGGCTGCTTGGCTGGCTGACTGCTTGATTGGCTGACTGACTGCTTGACTGGCTGGCTGACTGACTGCTTGACTGGCTGGTTGACTGGCTGACTGACTGCTTGACTGCTTGACTGGCTGATGGACTGACTTGCTGCTTGACTGACTTGACTGGCTGCTTGACTGGCTGACTGACTGCTTAACTGGCTGCTTGACTGGCTGGCTGGCTGGTTGACTGACTAAGGGAGGGGACATCCATAAAGTTCTTCACAGTAAATTGATGATGCCTCCCACACTGTTGGACATCTTGTCCTTTCACTCTTCTCTAGAAATGGGTGTGGCAGGAGATTATTTACATGGGATTATCTGTTTTATTAACACATGTTGAGGTCATCGTCAATTTACTGTAAGAAACTTTATTGATGTTACTGTGTGGATTGTTTGGGCACATACGGAGCAGGTGTTGACGTAGCGGGCAACGTCCTGCGCCAAGGTGGGCCACCAGTACTTAACGGAGATCGATTGAGTGGTGCGGGTGATACCTGGGTGTCCAGCGGCAAGGGATGTGTGCGCCCAGGTCAATAGCCGATCCCTTACCCCAGTGGGAACGTAGGTGCGGGTTCCCTCTCCCAAAGCACGGGGGCAACGAGTCGGGAGTGTGGTATGATGGGCACACTCAGGACAGGAACCTCTCCCGAATCTTGGAGACGGGACATCGGCTTTGATGTTCTTTGAATCTGGGCAGTATGACAAGGTGAAGTTGAATCTAGTAAAGAAAAGAGCCCACCTTGCTTGGCGCAGGTTCAGCCAAGCAACCAGGTTCCGATGGTCGGTGAGGATGAGAAACGGGTCCGTGGTGCCCTCCACTACTCTAATACCAACTTCACCCCCAGGAGCTCCCAGTCACCGATGCCATATTTATTTTCTGCAGGAGACTTGCACATGGATACAATTTTTGTGGATTACCTTGACGTTGGTGGCCGAGTAGATCAGGATGTCATCGATGTACACGACCACCTGACGCCCAAGCATGTCCCGGAACACTTTGTTCTTGAATGCCTGTAACACCGACGGAGCATTGGCTAATCCAAAAGCTTGTAGTGCCCAGACATCGTGCTGAAGGCCGTCTTCCATTCAGCCCCCTCCCAGATGAGGATCAAATTGTAAACACTCCGCAGGTCCAGTTTAGTAAAAAAAAGGGCTCTGCAGAGCTGTTAGATGGAGGCCAGCACCAACGGGAGGGGGTTGCGGTACTTGGTGGCGATGGCTTTGACACCTCTGTAGCCAATACACGGACGAAGACCCCCCTCCTTCTTGACCACGAAGAAGAAATCTGCCAAACCAGGGGCGGTAGATGGGCGAATGAAACCCTGTTGGAGAGCCTCCTGCATGTACTCCTCCATAGCCTTGGTTTCAGCCACCAACATGGGGTAGACGCGGCTGCGCGGAGGCGATGAGGATGGAGACAGGTGGCGCGGGTCTTGGAGAAAACCTCTTGGAGAAAACCTCTTGGAGATCCTGGTAAACCTCTGGGATGTCGGCCTGGAGGGCAACCACAGGGCTCTCAACCGACGTGGAACCACAGGGTAAGGGAAACCAGGACTTCCGACATCCAGGTGCCCAGGCAGTGATCTCCATCCTCAACCAGGAGATGGTGGGGTCGTGGCGTTGGCGCCACGGGAGGCCGAGGATGACTTTGTGTACGGGTGCCTGGATGATGAAGAAGGGAAGATTGTCTTGGTGCAGGAGTCCCACAGTGATGGGTCCCACGGTGCAGGAGTCCCACGTGATGGGTCCCACGGTGCAGGAGTCCCACGTGATGGGTCCCACGGTGCAGGAGTCCCACGTGATGGGTCCCACGGTGCAGGAGTCCCACGTGATGGGTCCCACGGTGCAGGAGTCCCACAGTGATGGATCCCACGGTGCAGGAGTCCCACGGTGATGGGTCCCACGGTGCAGTAGTCCCACGGTGATGGGTCCCACGGTGCAGGAGTCCCACGTGATGGGTCCCACGGTGCAGGAGTCCCACGGTGATGGGTCCCACGGTGCAGGAGTCCCACGGTGCAGGAGTCCCATGGTGATGGTGATTGGTGTTGTGATGTGTGTGAATGTCCCAGTGGTTGGTTATCCAGCGCTTGAATCAGAAACAGAGAGAAGAGCGAGTATGATGTTATGTTCAGAGAGGAGGCAAGGGCCTGGTCAATAAAACTCCCCTTGGCACCAGAGTCCACTAGAGCTATAGAAACAACACGAGGGACAGCCAGCAAGTGGAATCGGTACTAAAAAGGGTTTGGTGGAGAGTGATGATGATGGAATAGTCACACCTACCCCAGGAGATGGATGATCACAGGGCCCTCTGCTCTAGTGGATCCCAGGTTGGGACGTAGTGGACACCATTGAAGATGGTGTCCCTCCTGGCCACAATAGGAACAGAGGCCCAGCTGTCTCAGACGGCGTCACTCAGCCGCGGGGAGGCGTGTGGCCCCTACCTCCATCGGTTCAGACTCTGACTCAGATCGGTCAACGAAGGAGGGAGAGGGGCGAAGGAGGTTATCCAGACGGAGTGCGTCCAATGAGAGGGTGTCGTCTCGGCATGCCAACTCCGTCTGGATCTCCTCGCGCAATCCTCTACTGAATAAGGTGCGCAGCGCCGGCTCATTCCATCTGCTGGATGCTGTCACTGTACGGAAGGTTAGGGGCGTACTCCGCAGCGGTCTAGTCCTTCTACCGTAGTTGGAGTAGGCGCTCACCTCCCTCTCTGCCCTCTGGTGGATGATTGAAGACTCCTCTGAACAGAGCCATGAACCTCCCATAGGTACCCAGCTCATCCTTTCCTCTCTCCCAGACGGCCGAGTCCAACGCCCGCCTGGTCAGCAGGGAAATAACCATGGCAACCTTGGACCTCTCTGTGGTGGGGACTCCTATTTGATGAATAAAATAGAGGACGCACTGGAGGATGAAGCCACACCATTTCAATGGAATCCCGTCATATTTGTCTGGGAGGGACAAACGGGTATTGCTGACCTGGGCGGATCCTGAATGGGATCCTCCGCTCGTTGGAGGTGACGCTCTTTGAGGAAGCTCTAGACGTTGAACGCGGAGGACCTTATCCATCGCCGTCCCCAGTTGCGCCAGCTGGTCGTGGTGTTGGCCAAGTAGGTCTCTCTGTTCGTCGACCATCTGGGAGATGTCTCGGTTGGCTGCTGCTTCCATTTTATGATGAGGTAGTATTCTGTAACGGAGATGCAGGGAGTCAGGAAGCAGGTGCAGTCGGTGAGTTTAATAGGAACGAACATGGAGCGAATACTAAAACAGGAGTAGCGTCTTTCCTTTCAGCACTCGACCGACAATACGACTGGACAATAATCAAGATAAGATCAAACTAGAGCCTGCAGGACTTCCTTTGTGGAGTGTGGACCAAAGTAATAAAAAAATAATCAAGTTATTGATTTCATGAACCTTATTTCTAAGGCTACATATATTAATTGTCACAGTTGAGTGTAGAAGTGGTGTGGAATCAAGCGCAGGACACACAGAGGCTTCGTACTGACGTCTTTAGTGAACACAAAAAGAACAAGCCAAACACGGCTAAATACAACCTGGCAGGCAAGCGAACTTTACGCACACCGATAAAGTACATACATTTACATTATTTAGCAGACGCTCTTATCCAGAGCGACTTACAGTTAGTGAGTGCATACATTTTTTAAGACTGGAATCGAACCCACAACCCTGGCGTTGCAAATGCCATGCTCTACCAACTGAGCTACATCCCTGCCGGCCATTCTCCCCTACCCTGGACGACGCTGGGCCAATTGTGCGCCGCCCCATGGGTCTCCCGGTCGCGGCCGGCTACGACAGAGCCTGGATTCGAACCAGGATCTCTAGTGGCACAGCTAGCACTGCAGTGCCTTAGACCACTGCGCCACTCAGGAACACCCTCAGGAACGCCACTCAGGAACACATACAAAGGCACAAAAGTGCGGAGCTCTCTACTACATCGAACAGAGAGACAAAAACGAACTAGCATACCACAGTGACAACGAACAATTACACACAACACATGACAAAACTCAAGAGAACTTATAGGACGCATAATGAACACTAACAAGGAACAGGTGTAACAAAACAGACAAAACCAATCAAACATCGAAACATAGAACGGTGGCAGCTAGTACTCCGGAGACGACGACCGCCGAAGCCTGCCCGAACAAGAAGAAGGAGCAGCCTCGGCCGAAACCGTGACATTAATATGGGCTATTTTCAGCCCTTTCCTGAGTAGCTTATCAGAGATAGACATAATACTGGAAAGAGCAAACAAAGCAAGATAAAAAATATATACATTTGGCAGTTCATTAATCAGTTGGTGTGTGTAAGTGTGTGTGTGTGCTGCAGGGTTGAAGCTATGAACTCATAGAGAGGGAGGGAGGGAGAGAGGGAGAGAGAGAGAGAGAGAGAGAGAGAGAGAGAGAGAGAGAGAGAGAGAGAGAGAGAGAGAGAGAGAGAGAGAGAGAGAGGCAGAGAGAGAGAGAGAGAGAGAGAGAGAGAGAGAGAGAGAGAGAGAGAGAGAGAGAGAGAGAGAGAGAGAGAGAGAGAGAGAGAGAGAGAGAGAGAGAGAGAGAGAGAGAGAGAGAGGGAGAGAGAGAGAGAGAGAGAGGGAGAGAGAGAGAGAGAGAGAGAGAGAGAGAGAGAGAGAGAGAGAGAGAGAGAGAGAGAGAGAGAGAGAGAGAGAGAGAGAGAGAGAGAGAGAGAGAGAGAGAGAGAGAGAGAGAGAGAGGCAGAGAGAGAGAGAGAGAGAGAGAGAGGGGGAGAGGGAGAGAGGGAGAGAGGGAGAGAGGGAGAGAGAGAGAGAGAGAGGGAGAGAGGGAGAGAGGGAGAGAGAGAGAGAGAGAGAGAGAGAGAGAGAGAGAGAGAGAGAGAGAGAGAGAGAGAGGAGGTGCAGCAGAAGTTGTGTCTGAGTGTATCAGTGTGAGGGAGAGAGCGAGAGAGAAGTTGTGTCTGAGTGTATCAGTGTGAGGGAGAGAGCGAGAGAGGAGTTGTGTCTGAGTGTATCAGTGTGAGGGAGAGAGCGAGAGAGGAGTTGTGTCTGAGTGTATCAGTGTGTCCCACAGCAGCAGGACTCTGAGGCTGAAGCAGAGCAGCAGGTTCTATCATCTATCAGGCAACAGTCTGCAGGTTACGGTAAGAAACTCTCTGTTTATATGAAGAAACCTCTGGATACTGAATGGGATTAAATGAGTTACTTTCTATTTACCATTCATTGAGCTGCCCTTCTTAACCAGGGCTCCCTTGTGAAAAAGGTCTGCTGACTTCAATGGGAAATCTCTAATCTACTGTTTGATAATGCCATCACTCAGTCACTGTTTCTTTAAACTGGAACACAACTTCTTCCTCAGCAGCAGCAGGTAAAGTGTCTGAGCAGTGATCAGTTCACTGTAGATAACACGTCTATTCAAGGCCATAAATACCTCAACATCTAAGGAGCAATGCTTACTGGTTCACACACAGTGTTAGTAAACAGATAGGTTTGTATAAACAGGTGTTTGGCTGGGCTGTTTGTGTGAGTCGGAGCTGGGACTGGCAGGCAGGCAGGCAGGCAGGCAGGCAGGCAGGCAGGCAGGCAGGCAGGCAGGCAGGCAGGCAGGCAGGCAGGCAGGCAGGCAGGCAGGCAGGCAGACA
Organism: Coregonus clupeaformis; assembly: GCF_020615455.1. NCBI lineage: Eukaryota > Metazoa > Chordata > Actinopteri > Salmoniformes > Salmonidae > Coregonus > Coregonus clupeaformis. The sequence continues at coordinate 20,445,308 of NC_059193.1, forward strand.
CACAGACAGGCAGATAGACAGACAGCCTGACAGGCAGCCAGACAGGCAGCCAGACAGGCAGCCAGACAGGCAGCCAGCCAGACAGACAGACAGCTGAGTTGCAGAACCCTGATGATAACTGATTGGTGCTTTTACAGCAGTGTAGCGACGTGTCATTTTAATGTCATATGTTGAACAATGATGAACATCCTTTTACTGTATGTCTACAACTTAACTATAGCTAACACTGTAGTTAAACTACCAGTAGGACCAGTGTTCTGACCTACAGATAACACTGTAGTTAAACTACCAGTAGGACCAGTGGCCTGACCTACAGATAACACTGTAGTTAAACTACCAGTAGGACCAGTGTTCTGACCTACAGATAACACTGTAGTTAAACTACCAGTAGGACCAGTGGCCTGACCTACAGATAACACTGTAGTTAAACTACCAGTAGGACCAGTGTTCTGACCTACAGATAACACTGTAGTTAAACTACCAGTAGGACCAGTGTTCTGACCTACAGATAACACTGTAGTTAAACTACCAGTAGGACCAGTGTTCTGACCTACAGATAACACTGTAGTTAAACTACCAGTAGGACCAGTGTTCTGACCTACAGATAACACTGTAGTTAAACTACCAGTAGGACCAGTGTTCTGACCTACAGATAACACTGTAGTTAAACTACCAGTAGGACCAGTGTTCTGACCTACAGATAACACTATAGTTAAACTACCAGTAGGACCAGTGTTCTGACCTACAGATAACACTATAGTTAAACTACCAGTAGGACCAGTGTTCTGACCTACAGATAACACTGTAGTTAAACTACCAGTAGGACCAGTGGCCTGACCTACAGATAACACTGTAGTTAAACTACCAGTAGGACCAGTGGCCTGACCTACAGATAACACTGTAGTTAAACTACCAGTAGGACCAGTGTTCTGACCTACAGATAACACTGTAGTTAAACTACCAGTAGGACCAGTGTTCTGACCTACAGATAACACCGTAGTTAAACTACCAGTAGGACCAGTGGCCTGACCTACAGATAACACTGTAGTTAAACTACCAGTAGGACCAGTGTTCTGACCTACAGATAACACTGTAGTTAAACTACCAGTAGGACCAGTGGCCTGACCTACAGATAACACTGTAGTTAAACTACCAGTAGGACCAGTGGCCTGACCTACAGATAACACTGTAGTTAAACTACCAGTAGGACCAGTGGCCTGACCTACAGATAACACTGTAGTTAAACTACCAGTAGGACCAGTGGCCTGACCTACAGATAACACTGTAGTTAAACTACCAGTAGGACCAGTGTTCTGACCTACAGATAACACTGTAGTTAAACTACCAGTAGGACCAGTGTTCTGACCTACAGATAACACTGTAGTTAAACTAAAATTACATTTTCTACCTGGATTTATTGCTTATGTCTTTGATTAAATCATTATCTTTTCTTATCTATCTTATAATATGTCCCAAATGGCCCCCTGTTCCCTACGGGCCCTGGGGAAAGTAGTGCATAATAAAGAGTGTAGGGTGCAGACCAAGATACCAGGAAACACTTCCTCTGTCCTGCTGGATATTTGCATAACTTCACTTGGAAACCTTTTTGGCAGACACTTCAGTCACGAGAAGCCGCACACACACACACACACACACACACACACACACACACACACACACACACACACACACACACACACACACACACACACACACACACACACACACACACACACACACACACACACACACACTTCCTTGTAGCTGAGCAGGATATTTGTCTGTGTCTTATATTTCCCAGCTTGTTAGTTACACACTTAACTGTAATCTTAGAGGTGAAAGAAAATAACAGGTGTTTAACATAGTTACTAACAGGATGTCTGTCAGGTGTTTAACATAGTTACTAACAGGATGTCTGTCAGGTGTTTAACATAGTTACTAACAGGATGTCTGTCAGGTGTTTAACATAGTTACTAACAGGATGTCTGTCAGGTGTTTAACATAGTTACTAACAGGATGTCTGTCAGGTCAGGTGTTTAACATAGTTACTAACAGGACGTCTGTCAGGTGTTTAACATAGTTACTAACAGGATGTCTGTCAGGTCAGGTGTTTAACATAGTTACTAACAGGATGTCTGCCAGGTGTTTAACATAGTTACTAACAGGATGAATGAATGGCACCGGAGTAGATGGCTGCCGCTCCTAACCAATTGTGTGTGTTTTTAAGCGTTATTTGTAACTTCTTTTGTACATAATGTTTCTGCCACAGTCTCTTATGACCGAAAAGATTTTCTGGATATCAGGACAGCAATTACTCACCTTGTACTGGACAAATCCCCGTCATTCGCATGAGAAAGAGAGGGAGATATCGGGGACGTAAGTCGGGGTGCCTTGTAAGGATCCGACGGCGAGTGGGTAATCTGCCTCTACCATCAGTCCTATTAGCCAACGTACAATCATTGGAGAACAAAATAGACTAACTACGATCACGGATATCCTACCAACGGGACATTAAAAACTGTAATATCTTATGTTTCACCAAGTCGTGGCTGAACGACGACATGGATAACATATAGCTGGTGGGATATACGCTGGATCGGCAAGATAGAACAGCTGACTCCGGTAAGACAAGGGGTGGCGGTCCGGTTATATTTGTAAACAACAGCTGGTGCACAGAATCTAATATTAAGGAAGTCTTGAGGTTTTGCTCGCCGGAGGTAGAGTATCTTATGATAAGCTGTAGACCACACTATTTTTGTAGCTGTCTATTTACCACCACAAACGATACTGGCACTAGACCGCACTCAATGAGCTGTATAAAGCCATAAGCAAACAGGAAAACGCTCATCCAGAAGCGGCGCTCCTAGTGGCCGGGGACTTTAATGCAGGGAAACTTAAATCAGTTTTACCTAATTTCTACCAGCATGTTAAATGTGCAACCAGAGGAGAAAAAAACTCTAGACCACCTTTACTCCGCACACAGAGACGCATACAAAGCTCTCCCTCGCCCTCCATTTGGCAAATCTGACCATAACTCTATCCTCCTGATTCCTGCTTAGAAGCAAAAACTAAAGCAGGAAGTACCAGTGACTCGGTTAATAAGGAAGTTGTCAGATGACGCAGATGCTAAGCTACAGGACTGTTTTGGTAGCACAGACTGGAATATGTTCCGGGATTCTTCAGATGGCATTGAGGAATAGACCACAACAGTCACTGGCTTCATCAATAAGTGCATCGATGACTTCGTCCCCACAGTGACTGTACGTACATACCCCAACCAGAAGCCATGGATTACAGGCAACATCCACACTGAGCTAAAGGGTAGAGCTGCCATTTTCAAGGAGCGGGACTCTAACCCGGACGCTTATTAGAAATCCCGCTATGCCTTCCAACGAACCATAAACCGGCTAAGCATCAATACAGGACTAAGATTGAATCATACTATACCGGCTCCGACGCTCGTCGGATGTGGCAGGACTTGCAAACTATTACAGACTACAAAGGGAAGCACAGCCGCGAGCTGCCCAGTGACACGAGCCTACCAGACGAGCTAAATTACTTCTATGCTCGCTTCGAGGCAAGCCACACTGAAGGATGCATGAGAGCATCAGCTGTTCCGGACGACTGTGTGATCACGTAGGTCAACATATAGGTCAACATTCACAAGGCCGCAGGGCCAGGCGGATTACCAGGACTTGTACTCATGTGCTGACCAGCTGGTAAGTGTCTTCACTGACATTTCCAACCTCTCCCTGACCCGGTCTGTAATACCTACATGTTTCAAGCAGACCACCATAGTCCCAGTGCCCAAGAACACCAAGGTAGACTATCTAAATGACTACTGCCCGTAGCACTCACATCTGTAGCCATAGTGCTTTCAAAGGCCGGTCATGGCTCACACCAACACCATTATACCAGAAACATACAGTTGAAGTCGGAAGTTTACATACACTTAGGTAGGAATCATTAAAACTTGTTTTTCAACCACTTCACACATTTCTTGTTAACAAACTATAGTTTTGGCAAGTCGGATAGGACATCTACTTTGTGCATGACAAGTACAGTCAGTACATTTTCCAACAATTGTTTACAGACAGATTATTTCATTTATATAATTCACTGTTTCACAAATCCAGTGGGTCTGAAGTTTTCATACTAAGTTGACTGTGCCTTTAAACAGCTTGGAAAATTCCAGAAAATAATGTCATGGCTTTAGAAGCTTCTGATAGGCTAATTGACATCATTTTAGTCAATTGGAGGTGTACCTGTGGATGTATTTCAAGGCCTACCTTCAAACTCAGTGCCTCTTTGCTTGACATCATGGAAAAATCAAAAGAAATCAGCCAGAAATTGTAGACTTCAACAAGTCTGGTTCATCCTTGGGAGCAAATTCCAAGCGCCTGAAGGTACCACGTTCATCTGTACAAACAATAGTACGCAAGTATAAACACCATGGGACCACGCAGCCGTCATACCGCTCAGGAAGGAGATGCGTTCTGTCTCCTAGAGATTAACGTACTTTGGTGCGAAAAGTGCAAATCAATCCCAGAACAACAGCAAAGGACCTTGTGAAGATGCTGGAGGAAACAGTTACAAAAGTATCCATATCCACAGTAAAACGAGTCCTATATCGACATAACCTGAAAGGCCGCTCAGCAAGGAAGAAGCCACTGCTCCAAAACCGCCATAAAAAAGCCAGACTACGGTTTTCAACTGCACATGGGGTCAAAGATCGTACTTTTTGTAGAAATGTCCTCTGGTCTGATGAAACAAAAATAGAACTGTTGGGCCATAATGACCATCGTTATGTTTGGAGGATAAAGGGGGTTGCTTGCAAGCCGAAGAACACCATCCCAACCGTGAAGCACGGGGGTGGCAGCATCATGCTGTGGGGGTGCTTTGCTGCAGGATGGACTGGTGCACTTACAAAATAGATGGCATCATGAGGAAGGAAAATTATGTGGCTATATTGAAGCAACATCTCAAGACATCAGTCAGGAAGTTAAAGCTTGGTTGCAAATGGGTCTTCCAAATGGACAATGTTCCAAAGTTGTGGCAAAATGGCTTAAGGACAACAAAGTCAAGGTATTGGAGTGGCCATCACAAAGCCCTGACCTCAATTCTATAGAACATTTGTGGGCAGAACTGAAATAGCGTGTGCGAGCAAGGAGGCCTACAAACCTGACTCAGTTACAGCAGCTCTGTCAGGAGGAATTGGCCAAAATTCACCCAACTTATTGTGGGAAGCTTGTGGAAGGCTACCCGAAACGTTTGACCCAAGTTAAACAATTTAAAGGCAATGCTACCAAATACTAATTGAGTGTACAGTGAGGGAAAAAAGTATTTGATCCCCTGCTGATTTTGTACGTTTGCCCACTGACAAATAAATGATCAGTCTATAATTTTAATGGTAGGTTTATTTGAACAGTGAGAGACAGAATAACAACAACAAAATCCAGAAAAACGCATTTCAAAAATGTTATAAATTGATTTGCATTTTAATGAGGGAAATAAGTATTTGACCCCCTCTCAATCAGAAAGATTTCTGGCTCCCAGGTGTCTTTTACACAGGTAACAAGCTGAGATTAGGAGCACACTCTTAAAGGGAGTGCTCCTAATCTCAGCTTGTTACCTGTATAAAAGACACCTGTCCACAGAAGCAATCAATCAATCAGATTCCAAACTCTCCACCATGGCCAAGACCAAAGAGCTCTCCAAGGATGACAGGGACAAGATTGTAGACCTACACAAGGCTGGAATGGGCTACAAGACCATCGCCAAGCATCTTGGTGAGAAGGTGACAACAATTGGTGAGATTATTCGCAAATGGAAGAAACACAAAAGACCTGTCGATCTCCCTCTGCCTGGGGCTCCATGCAAGATCTCACCTCGTGGAGTTGCAATGATCATGAGAAAGGAATCAGCCCAGAACTACACGGGAGGATCTTGTCAATGATCTCAAGGCAGCTGGGACCATAGTCACCAAGAAAACTATTGGTAACACACTACGCCGTGAAGGACTGAAATCCTGCAGCACCCGCAAGGTCCCCCTGCTCAAGAAAGCACATATACATGCCCGTCTGAAGTTTGCCAATGAACATCTGAATTATTCAGAGGAGAACTGGGTGAAAGTGTTGTGGTCAGATGAGACCAAAATCGAGCTCTTTGGCATCAACTCAACTCGCCGTGTTTGGAGGAGAAGGAATGCTGCCTATGACCCCAAGAACACCATCCCCACCGTCAAACATGGAGGTGGAAACATTATGCTTTGGGGGTGTTTTTCTGCTAAGGGGACAGGACAATTTCACCGCATCAAAGGGACGATGGACGGGGCCATGTATCGTCAAATCTTGGGTGAGAACCTCCTTCCCTCAGCCAGGGCATTGAAAATGGGTTGTGGATGGGTATTCCAGCATGACAATGACCCAAAACACACGGCCAAGGCAACAAAGGAGTGGCTCAAGAAGAAGCACATTAAGGTCCTGGAGTGGCCTAGCCAGTCTCCAGACCTTAATCCCATAGAAAATCTGTGGAGGGAGCTGAAGGTTCGAGTTGCCAAACGTCAGCCTCGAAATCTTAATGACTTGGAGAAGATCTGCAAAGAGGAGTGGAACAAATTCCCTCCTGAGATGTGTGCAAACCAGGTGGCCAACTACAAGAAACGTCTGACCTCTGTGATTGCCAACAAGGGTTTTGCCACCAAGTACTAAGTCATGTTTTGCAGAGGGGTCAAATACTTATTTCCCTCATGAAAATGCAAAACAATTTAAAACTTTTTTGACATGCGTTTTTCTGGATTTTTTTGTTGTTATTCTGTCTCTCACTGTTCAAATAAACCTACCATTAAAATTATAGACTGATCAGTGGGCAAACGTACAAAATCAGCAGGGGATCAAATAATTTTTTCCCTCACTGTGTAAACTGGGACGGAGGTGAACTTCCGTCCCTGTCTCAAATCTCTGGAAGACTGACACAGGTTTCCCTCAATAATTTCCCTGTATTTAGCGCCATCCATCATTCCTTCAATTCTGACCAGTTTCCCAGTCCCTGCCGATGAAAAACATCCCCACAGCATGATGCTGCCACCACCATGCTTCACTGTGGGGATGGTGTTCTCGGGGTGATGAGAGGTGTTGGGTTTGCGCCAGACATAGCGTTTTCCTTGATGGCCAAAAAGCTCAATTTTAGTCTCATCTGATCAGAGTACCTTCTTCCATATGTTTGGGGAGTCTCCCTCATGCCTTTTGGCGAACACCAAACGTGTTTGCTTATTTTTTTCTTTAAGCAATGGCTTTTTTCTAGCCACTCTTCCATAAAGCCCAGCTCTTTGGAGTGTACGGCTTAAAGTGGTCCTATGGACAGATACTCCAATCTCTGCTGTGGAGCTTTGCAGCTCCTTCAGGGTTATCTTTGGTCTCTTTGTTGCCTCTCTGATTAATGCCCTCCTTGCCTGGTCCGTGAATTTTGGTGGGCGGCCCTCTCTTGGCAGGTTTGTTGTGGTGCCATATTCTTTCCATTTTTTAATAATGGATTTAATGGTGCTCCGTGGGATGTTAAAAGTTTCTGATATTTTTTTTATAACCCAACCCTGATCTGTCCTTCTCCACAACTTTGTCCATGACCTGTTTGGAGAGCTCCTTGGTCTTCATGGTGCCGCTTGCTTGGTGGTGCCCCTTGCTTAGTGGTGTTGCAGACTCTGGGGCCTTTCAGAACAGGTGTATATATACTGAGATCATTTAACAGATCATGTGACACTTAGATTGCATACATGTGGACTTTATTTAACTAATTATGTGACTTCTGAAGGTAATTGGTTGCACCAGATCTTATTTAGGGGCTTCATAGCAAATGGGGTGAATACATATGCACGCACCACTTTTCTGTTATTAATTTTTTTGAATTTGTTGAAACAAGTAATTTTTTTCATTTCACTTCACCAATTTGGACTATTTTGTGTATGTCCATTACATGAAATCCAAATAAAAATCAATTTAAATTACAGGTTGTAATGCAACAAAATAGGAAAAACGCCAAGGGGGGTGAATACTTTTGCAAGGCACTCTAGATAACAGGTTTTGTCAAAGCAAAACATAAAACTACTGAAATGACTGGAATACCGGACATTTTTCCTGGTTATGCCCTAGTACGGGATTCATGTCATTATTGTTGAAAACCCCTCCAATTTTCCTTTCTTTCATGTAGTGCAGAGGCATACCTGAACTCTGAACTCTGAACTCTGTAGAAACGTGTTTTCTTCTCTTCTCATACTGTCTGTCTGTCTGTCTGTCTGTCTGTTCCAGACATGGATCTAGAGGAGTTTGACAACGTGACTCTGAGGTACAACATGACCAACTGTCCGTCTGTCGATGAGTTCCGTAACCAGGTAACCATATCTGTCTGCCCCCCCCCCGCCCCTCCATCATGCAAAGGCCAGATGCCCACTTATTGATATGCTTCTATGATATGGGAAAGCTGTGCAATGAGATAGATACCACTAACCAATCAATCTAACAGAAGCAGCATGTTCAGAGTAATCGTGATCCATGTTGTTGTGAACAGGCCTATTTAAGGGACTGTACAGTATAGAATAGGAATGACTGTACGTCGCTTTGGATAAAAGTGTCTGCTAAATGACATAGCTACATTATATTATTTATTACATGGAGAAAATATCCATCCTGCCCTTCGTAAGTTTTTGAAAGCCAAGTTAACAAAACAGATCACCGACCATTTCGAATCCCACCGTACCTTCTCCGCTATGCAATCCGGTTTCCGAGCTGGTCATGGGTGCACCTCAGCCACGCTCAAGGTCCTAAACGATATTATAACCGCGATCGATAATAGACAGTACTGTGCAGCCGTCTTCATCGACCTGGCCAAGGCTTTCGACTCTGTCAACCACCATATTCTTATTGGCAGACTAAATAGCCTTGGTTTCTCAAATGACTGCCTCGCCTGGTTCACCAACTACTTCTCAGATAGAGTTAAATGAGTCAAATCGGAGGGCCTGTTGTCTGGACCTATGGCAGTCTATATGGGGTGCCACAGGGTTCAATTCTTGGGCCGACTCTTTTCTCTGTGTATATCAATGATGTCGCTCTTGCTGCTGGTGACTCTCAGATCCACCTCTATGCAGACGACACCATTTTGTATACATCTGGCCCTTCATTGGACACTGTGTTAACAAACCTCCAAACGAGCTTCAATGCCATACAACACTCCTTCCGTAGCCTCCAACTGCTCTTGTAGTAAAACTAAATGCATGCTCTTCAATCGAACGCTGTTGGCACCCGCCCACCCGACTAGAATCACTACTCTCGACGGGTCTGACCTAGAGTATGTGGACAACTACAAATACCTAGGTGTCTGGTTAGACTATAAACTCTCCTTCCAGACTCACATTAAGCATCTCCAATCCAAAGTTAAATCTAGAATCGGCATCCTATTTTGCAACAAAGCCTCCTTCACTCATGCTGCCAAACATGCCCTCGTAAAACTGACTATCCTACCGATCCTTGACTTCGGCGATGTCATTTACAAAATAGCCTCCAACACTCTACTCAGCAAATTGGATGTAGTCTATCACAGTGCCATTCGTTTGTCACCAATGCCCCATGTACTACCCAACACTGTGACCTGTACGCTCTTGTTGGCTGGTCCTCACTACATGTTCGTCGTCAAACCCACTGGCTCCAGGCCATCTATAAATCACTGCTAGGCAAATCTCCGCCTTATCTTAGCTCATTGGTCACCATAGCAACACCCACCCGTAGTATGCGCTCCAGCAGGTACAGTGGGGAGAACAAGTATTTGATACACTGCCGATTTTGCAGGTTTTCCTACTTACAAAGCATGTAGAGGTCTGTCATTTTTATCATAGGTACACTTCAACTGTGAGAGACGGAATCTAAAACAAAAATCCAGAAAATACATTATATGATTTTTAAGTAATTAATTTGCATTTTATTGCATGACATAAGTATTTGATCACCTACCAACCAGTAAGAATTCCGGCTCTCACAGACCTGTTCGTTTTCTTTAAGAAGCCCTCCTGTTCTCCACTCATTACCTGTATTAACTGCACCTGTTTGAACTCGTTACCTGTATAAAAGACACCTGTCCACACACTCAATCAAACAGACTCCAACCTCTCCACAATGGCCAAGACCAGAGAGCTGTGTAAGGACATCAGGGATAAAATTGTAGACCTGCACAAGGCTGGGATGGGCTACAGGACAATAGGCAAGCAGCTTGGTGAGAAGGCAACAACTGTTGGCGCAATTATTAGAAAATGGAAGAAGTTCAAGATGACGGTCAATCACCCTCGGTCTGGGGCTCCATGCAAGATCTCACCTCGTGGGGCATCAATGATCATGAGGAAGGTGAGGGATCAGCCCAGAACTACACGTCAGGACCTGGTCAATGACCTGAAGAGAGCTGGGACCACAGTCTCAAAGACAACCATTAGTAACACACTACGTCGTCATGGATTAAAATCCTGCAGCGCACGCAAGGTCCCCCTGCTCAAGCTAGCGCATGTCCAGGCCCGTCTGAAGTTTGCCAATGACCATCTGGATGATCCAGAGGAGGAATGGGACAAGGTCATGTGGTCTGATGAGACAAAAATAGAGCTTTTTGGTCTAAACTCCACTCGCCGTGTTTGGAGGAAGAAGAAGGATGAGTACAACCCCAAGAACACCATCCCAACCGTGAAGCATGGAGGTGGAAACATCATTCTTTGGGGATGCTTTTCTGCAAAGGGGACAGGACGACTGCACCGTATTGAGGGGAGGATGGATGGGGCCATGTATCGCGAGATCTTGGCCAACAACCTCCTTCCCTCAGTAAGAGCATTGAAGATGGGTCGTGGCTGGGTCTTCCAGCATGACAACGACCCGAAATACACAGCCAGGGCAACTAAGGAGTGGCTCCGTAAGAAGCATCTCAAGGTCCTGGAGTATCCTAGCCAGTCTCCAGACCTGAACCCAATAGAAAATCTTTGGAGGGAGCTGAAAGTCCGTATTGCCCAGCGACTGCCCCGAAACCTGAAGGATCTGGAGAAGGTCTGTATGGAGGAGTGGGCCAAAATCCCTGCTGCAGTGTGTGCAAACCTGGTCAAGACCTACAGGAAATGTATGATCTCTGTAATTGCAAACAAAGGTTTCTGTACCAAATATTAAGTTCTGCTTTTCTGATGTATCAAATACTTATGTCATGCAATAAAATGCAAATGAATTACTTAAAAATCATACAATGTGATTTTCTGGATAATTTTTTTTAGATTCCGTCTCTCACAGTTGAAGTGTACCTATGATAAAAATTACAGACCTCTACATGCTTTGTTAGTAGGAAAACCTGCAAAATCGGCAGTGTATCAAATACTTGTTCTCCCCACTGTATATCTCATTGCTCATCCCCACATGAACTAGAAACTGAAACAAAGAACACAAAACATAGACTCTACACACACTGGCTCAACATAAAAGAGTCCCTAGAGCCAGGGCGTGACAGTCATCCCCAAAGCCAACACCTCCTTTGGCCGCCATTCCTTTCAGTTCTCTGCTGCCAATGACTGGAACGAACTGCAAAAATCTCTGAAGCTGGAGACTCTTATCTCCCTCAATAACTTTAAGCATCAGTTGTCAGAGCACCTTACCGATCACTGCACCTGTACACAGCCCATCTGAAATTAGCCCACTCAACTACCTCATCCACATATTGTTATTTATTTTGCTCATTTGCACCCCAGTATCTCTATTTGCACATCATCTCTTGCACATCTATCATTCCAGTGTTAATACTAATTGTAATTATTTTGCACTATGGCCTATTTATTGCCTTACCTCCATAACTTACTACATTTGCACACACTGTATATATATTTTCTGTTGTATTTTTGACTTTATGTTTTGTTTTACCCCATATGTAACTCTGTGTTGTTGTTTTTATCGCACTGCTTTGCTTTATCTTGGCCAGGTCGCAGTTGTAAATGAGAACTTGTTCTCAACTGGCTTCCTGGTTAAATAAAGGTGAAATAAATAAAAAATTGAGACAGAGTCATTAGATCAGTTGTTTTGGTTCTGTTAATTTGTAGCTTGTTTTTGGACACAGGTCCAGGAATGGCTGAACGATTGCAATATTTACCTGGAGCTAACCTTGCAGATAGCATTACTGGGTGATCTGAAAAGTCATAGTCAATCGATCAATAGTATAATAATACTTTTAGCAAAAACAATTATTTTCAATTAACAATCTGTAGAAACAATGAGAATAGAAGCTTTTAGAACAACTACCTCATCCCCATATTGTTATTTATTTTGCTCATTTGCACCCCAGTATCTCTATTTGCACATCATCTCTTGCACATCTATCATTCCAGTGTTAATACTAATTGTAATTATTTTGCTGAGTAGAGTGTTGGAGGCTATTTTGTAAATGACATCGGCGAAGTCAAGGATCGGTAGGATAGTCATTTTTACGAGGGCATGTTTGGCAGCATGAGTGAAGGAGGCTTTGTTGCGAAATAGGAAGCCAATTCTAGATTTAACTTTGGATTGTAGATGCTTAATGTGAGTCTGGAAGGAGAGTTTACAGTCTAACCAGACACCTAGGTATTTGTAGTTGTCCACATACTCTAGGTCAGACCCGTCGAGAGTAGTGATTCTAGTCGGGCGGGCGGGTGCAAGCAGCGTTCGATTGAAGAGCATGCATTTAGTTTTACTAGTGTTTAAGAGCAGTTGGAGGCTACGGAAGGAGTGTTGTATGGCATTGAAGCTCGTTTGGAGGTTTGTTAACACAGTGTCCAATGAAGGGCCAGATGTATACAAAATGGTGTCGTCTGCGTAGAGGTGGATCTGAGAGTCACCAGCAGCAAGAGCGACATCATTGATATACACAGAGAAAGAGTCGGCCTGAGAATTGAACCCTGTGGCACCCCCATAAAGACTGCCATAGGTCCAGACAACAGGCCCTCCGATTTGACACATTGAACTCTATCTGAGAAGTAGTTGGTGAACCAGGCGAGGCAGTCATTTGAGAAACCAAGGCTATTTAGTCTGCCAATAAGAATGCGGTGATTGACAGAGTCGAAAGCCTTGGCCAGGTCGATGAAGACGGCTGCACAGTACTGTCTTTTATCGATCGCGGTTATAAAATTGTTTAGGACCTTGAGTGTGGCTGAGGTGCACCCATGACCAGCTCGGAAACCAGATTGCATAGCGAAGACGGTACGGTGGGATTCAAAATGGTCGGTGATCTGTTAACTTGGCTTTCAAATACTTTCGAAAGGCAGGGCAGGATGGATATAGATCTGTAACAGTTTGAATCAAGAGTGTCACTCCCTTTGAAGAGGGGGATGACCGCGGCAGCTTTCCAATCTCTGGGGATCTCAGACGATACAAAAGAGAGGTTGAACAGGCTAGTAATAGGGGTTGCAACAATTTTGGCAGCTCATTTTAGAAAGAAAGGGTCCAGATTGTCTAGCTCAGCTGATTTGTAGGGGCCCAGATTTTGCAGCTCTTTCAGAACATCAGCTGTCTGAATTTGGGTGAAGGAGAAGCGGGGGGGTGCATGGGCAAGTTGCAGCGTAGGGTGCAGAGCTGGTGGCCGGGGTAGGGGTAGCCAGGTGGAAAGCATGGCCAGCCGTAGCAAAATGCTTTTTGAAATTCTCGATTATCGTAGATTTATCGGTGGTGACAGTGTTTCCTAGCCTCAGTGCAGTGGACAGCTGGGAGGAGGTGCTCTTATTCTCCATGGACTTTACAGTGTCGCAAAACTTTTTGGAGTTAGTGCTACAGGATGCACATTTCTGTTTGAAAAAGCTAGCCTTTGCTTTCCTAACTGGTTGTGTATATTGTTTCCTGACTTCCCTGAAAAGTTGCATATCGCGGGGGCTGTTCGATGCTAATGCAGTACGCCACAGGATGTTTTTGTGCTGGTCAAGGGTAGTCAAGTCTGGGGTGAACCAGGGGCTATATCTGTTCTTAGTTCTGAATTTTTTGAATGGGGCATGCTTGTTTAAGATGGAGAGGAAAGCACTTTTAAAGACCAACCAGGCATCCTCTTCTGACGGAATGAGGTCAATATCCATCCAGGATACACGGGCCAGGTCAATAAGAAAGGCCTGCTTGCTAAAGTGTTTTAGGGAGCGTTTGACAGTGATGAGGGGTGGTCGTTTGACCGCGGACCCATTATAGACACAGGCAATGAGGCAGTGATCGCTGAGATCCTGGTTGAAGATAGCGGAGGTGTATTTAGAGGGTAGATTAATCAGGATGATATCTATGAAGGTGCCCATGTTTACGGATTTAGGGTTGTACCTGGTAGGTTCCTTGATAATTTGTCTGAGATTGAGGGCATATAAATAATAAGCCATTTAGCAGACGCTTTTATCCAAAGCGACTTACAGTCATGCGTGCATACATTTTTGTGTATGGGTGGTCCCGGGGATCGAACCCACTACCTTGGCGTTACAAGCGCCATGTTCTACCAGCTGAGCTACAGAGGACCATCATCTAGTTTAGATTGTAGAACGGCTGGGGTGTTAAGCATATCCCAGTTTAGGTCACCAAGCAGTACGAATTCTGAGGATAGATGGGGGGCAATCAATTCACATATGGTGTCCAGGGCACAGCTGGGGGCTGAGGGGGGTCTGTAGCAAGCTGAAACAGTGAGACTTATTTCTGGAAAGGTGGATTTTTAGAAGTAGAAGCTCAAACTGTTTGGGCACAGACCTGGATAGTATGATAGAGCTCTGCAGGCTATCTCTACAGTATATTGCAACTCCCCCCCTTTGGCATTTCTATCTAGACAGAAAATGTTGTAGTTGGGGATGGACATTTCTGAATTTTTGGTGGCCTTCCTAAGCCAGGATTCAGACACTGCTAGAACATCAGGGTTGGCGGAGTGTGCTAACGCAGTGAATAACTAAAACTTAGGAAGGAGGCTTCTGATGTTAACGTGCAGAAAACCAAGGCTTTTACGGTTACAGAAGTCAACAAATGATAGCTCCTGGGGAGTAGGAGTGATACTGGGGGCTACAGGGCCTGGGTTAGCCTCTACATCACCAGAGGAACAGAGGAGGAGTAGAATAAGGATACTGCTAAAGGCTTTAAGAACTGGTCTTCTAGTGCGTTGGGTACAGAGAATAAAGGGGGCAGATTTTCGGGCGTTGTAGAATAGATTCAGGGCATTATGTACAGACAAGGATATGGAAGAATATGAGTACAGTGGAGGTAAACCTAAGCGTTGGGTAACGATGAAAAAGATAGCATCACTGGAGGCACCGATTGAGCCGTTCTCCGTGTGTGTGGGGGGTGGGACAAAGGAGCTGTCTAAGGCAGGTTGAGCTGGGCTGGGGGATCTACAGTGAAATAGTACAATAAGAACTAGCCCAAACAGCAGTAGGCAAGGCATGTCCCAGACAATAAGAAAACGAAAACATATGCTTAAAGTACTTTGCTTCCTCCTTCAAAATATAATTTGGTGAATCATGGGTGATTCATGGGTGTAACCAGTTTCAGTAAATTATTTTTTGTGCATTTTTCCCCATATTCCATCCAGTTTGCTTTATTTTTATAATATATTACACTTGATCTTTCTTGAATAAGTTTCTCCATTTATTTTTAGTTTTTCCTCTAATTTATTCTAAGCCAGTTTTTATTGCTATCTATCTGTTCTGTTAGACCCTCTATTTCCTTTGTTAGTATGGACTCTTTTGACCTAAATTGCTTTTGTTTTCGAGATGAGTACTGAATTGCATGGCCTCTAAAGGCACATTTAAAAGTGTCCCATACAATAAGGGGATTTGCTGTACCTATGTTATGTCGGAAAAAATATGTTATAGATTCCTCTGTCCTAGTTAAAAACAAGTTATCATCCAATAGGCTTTGATTAAATGTCCAATATCCTCGCCCACGTGGAAATTCAGTAAGAGTAATGTATATGCCAATTATATGATGGTCCGACCGCATTCTGTCCCCTATCAACACTTTTTAAACAGTTGGTACCAACAAGAATGACATAAAAAAGAAGTCAAGACGACTAGCTTGATTGAGTCTCCGCCATGTATATCTCACTAGGTCAGGATATTTAAGCCTCCATATATCTACTAGTTCTAATGTATCCATGAAATTCACGACTTCCTTAAGAGCATGAGGGTGATAGTTTGTAGTGTGATTTCCTTTACGGTCCATTGAGCTAATTAAAACAGTATTATAATCTCCCACCATAATAATAGAGTATTGTATTGCTTGCAGGGTTGATAATTTATTATATACAGTGGGGAGAACAAGTATTTGATACACTGCCGATTTTGCAGGTTTTCCTACTTACAAAGCATGTAGAGGTCTGTAATTTTTATCATAGGTACACTTCAACTGTGAGAGACGGAATCTAAAACAGAAATCCAGAAAATCACATTGTATGATTGACAACAACCAAAACAGGTGGACAAGGGGTTCTAACAAGACACTCATAGCAACAACTGGGATCTAAGCGCCTTCCAACAACCTTCCATGTCTCTCCAAACCACCATGAGCGCAACAAAATTTGCCCACTAAGATGCAAACGAAAGAAAAAACCAAACTTAAAGACAGGAAGCAAACTAAAATGGTGGAGCAAATCGAAAACAGGGAAGGGGCGGCAGGTAGCTTAGTGGGTAAGAGCATTGAGCCAGTAACCGAAAGGTCGCTGGTTCTAATCCCCGAGCCGACTAGGTGAAAAATCTGTCGATGTGCCCTTAAGCAAGGCACTTAACCCTAATTGCTCCTGTAAGTCGCTCTGGATAAGAGCGTCTGGTAAATGACTTAAATGTAAGATCAGATAAAGGTTTGTCTATAAATCAAATAGGGTGATAACCTTCCATGTCTCTCCAAACCACTGGAGCACTGGGCCAGCCGCTCTTAAATATCACCTGGGCCAGCACAGGTGAAACACCTTCCCGGTAACGAGATGACAATCCAGCACAGGTAAATAAATAAGATCTGGTCCAACCAATTACCTTCAGAAGTCACATAATTAGTTACATAAAGCCCACCTGTGTGCAATCTAAGTGTCACATGATCTGTCACATGAGCTCAGTATTTATACACCTGTTCTGAAAGCCCCAGAGTCTGCAACACCACTAAGCAAGGGGCACCATGAAGACCAAGGAGCTCTCCAAACAGGTCAGGGACAAAGTTGTGGAGGAGTACAGATCAGGGTTGGGTTATAAAAAAATATCAGAAACTTTGAACATCCCACGGAGCACCATTAAATCCATTATTAAAAAATGGAAAGAATATGGCACCACAACAAAACCTGCCAAGAGAGGGCCGCCCACCAAAACTCACATACCAGGCAAGGAGGGCATTAATCAGAGAGACAACAAAGAGACCAAAGATAACCCTGAAGGAGCTGCAAAGCTCCACAGCAGAGATTGGAGTATCTGTCCATAGGACCACTTTAAGCCGTTCACTCCACAGAGCTGGGCTTTACGGAAGAGTGGCCAGAAAAAAGCCATTGCTTTAGAAAAAAATAAGCAAACATGTTTGGTGTTCGCCAAAAGGCATGTGGGAGACTCCCCAAACATATGGAAGAAGGTACTCTGGTCAGATTAGACTAAAATTGAGCTTTTTGGCCATCAAGGAAAACACTATGTCTGGTGTAAACCCAACACCTCTCATCACCCCGAGAACACCATCCCCACAGTGAATCATGGTGGTGGCAGCATCATGCTGTGGGGATGTTTTTCATCGGCAGGGACTGGGAAACTGGTCAGAATTGAAGGAATGATGGATGGTGCTAAATACAGGGAAATTCTTGAGGGAAACCTGTTTCAGTCTTCCAGAGATTTCGGACCAAGGTGCAGCGTGAATCATACCCGGCACATAAACACATCAACATATACTACACATTTATTATTCGAAATAGTAGACAATTAAAAAAGGTGTCTGTCTCTCTCAGGTGTATTCTACTGTCTGTCTGTAACCAGGTGTATTTTTGTTTATTTTGTATTTTATTTCACCTTTATTTAACCAGGAAGCCAGTCGAGAACAAGTTCTGGCCAAGATAAAGCAAAGCAGTGCGATAAAAACAACAACACAGAGTTACATATGGGGTAAAACAAAAGATAAAGTCAAAAATACAAACAGAAAATATATATACAGTGTGTGCAAATGTAGCAAGTTATGGAGGTAAGGCAATAAATAGGCTATAGTGCAAAATAGTTACAATTTAGTATTAACACTGGAATGATAGATGTGCAAGAGATGATGTGCAAATAGAGATACTGGGGTGCAAATGAGCAAAATAAATAACAATATGGGGATGAGGTAGTTGGGTGGGCTAATTTCAGATGGGCTGTGTACAGGTGCAGTGATCGGTAAGCTGCTCTGACAACTGTCTCTCCAGGTGTACTCTGCTGTCTGTTACCAGGTGTTTCTGTCTCTCCAGGTGTACTCTGCTGTCTGTTACCAGGTGTTTCTGTCTCTCCAGGTGTACTCTGCTGTCTGTTACCAGGTGTTTCTGTCTCTCCAGGTGTACTCTGCTGTCTGTTACCAGGTGTTTCTGTCTCTCCAGGTGTACTCTGCTGTCTGTTACCAGGTGTTTCTGTCTCTCCAGGTGTACTCTACTGTCTGTTACCAGGTGTTTCTGTCTCTCCAGGTGTACTCTGCTGTCTGTTACCAGGTGTTTCTGTCTCTCCAGGTGTACTCTACTGTCTGTTACCAGGTGTTTCTGTCTCTCCAGGTGTACTCTGCTGTCTGTTACCAGGTGTTTCTGTCTCTCCAGGTGTACTCTACTGTCTGTTACCAGGTGTTTCTGTCTCTCCAGGTGTACTCTGCTGTCTGTTACCAGGTGTTTCTGTCTCTCCAGGTGTACTCTGCTGTCTGTTACCAGGTGTTTCTGTCTCTCCAGGTGTACTCTGCTGTCTGTTACCAGGTGTTTCTGTCTCTCCAGGTGTACTCTGCTGTCTGTTACCAGGTGTTTCTGTCTCTCCAGGTGTACTCTGCTGTCTGTTACCAGGTGTTTCTGTCTCTCCAGGTGTACTCTGCTGTCTGTTACCAGGTGTTTCTGTCTCTTCAGGTGTACTCTGCTGTCTGTTACCAGGTGTTTCTGTCTCTCCAGGTGTACTCTGCTGTCTGTTACCAGGTGTTTCTGTCTCTCCAGGTGTACTCTGCTGTCTGTTACCAGGTGTTTCTGTCTCTCCAGGTGTACTCTGCTGTCTGTTACCAGGTGTTTCTGTCTCTCCAGGTGTACTCTGCTGTCTGTTACCAGGTGTTTCTGTCTCTCCAGGTGTACTCTACTGTCTGTTACCAGGTGTTTCTGTCTCTCCAGGTGTACTCTGCTGTCTGTTACCAGGTGTTTCTGTCTCTCCAGGTGTACTCTGCTGTCTGTTACCAGGTGTTTCTGTCTCTCCAGGTGTACTCTGCTGTCTGTTACCAGGTGTTTCTGTCTCTCCAGGTGTACTCTGCTGTCTGTTACCAGGTGTTTCTGTCTCTCCAGGTGTACTCTGCTGTCTGTTACCAGGTGTTTCTGTCTCTCCAGGTGTACTCTGCTGTCTGTTACCAGGTGTTTCTGTCTCTCCAGGTGTACTCTGCTGTCTGTTACCAGGTGTTTCTGTCTCTCCAGGTGTACTCTGCTGTCTGTTACCAGGTGTTTCTGTCTCTCCAGGTGTACTCTGCTGTCTGTTACCAGGTGTTTCTGTCTCTCCAGGTGTACTCTGCTGTCTGTTACCAGGTGTTTCTGTCTCTCCAGGTGTACTCTGCTGTCTGTTACCAGGTGTTTCTGTCTCTCCAGGTGTACTCTGCTGTCTGTTACCAGGTGTTTCTGTCTCTCCAGGTGTACTCTGCTGTCTGTTACCAGGTGTTTCTGTCTCTCCAGGTGTACTCTGCTGTCTGTTACCAGGTGTTTCTGTCTCTCCAGGTGTACTCTGCTGTCTGTTACCAGGTGTTTCTGTCTCTCCAGGTGTACTCTACTGTCTGTTACCAGGTGTTTCTGTCTCTCCAGGTGTACTCTGCTGTCTGTTACCAGGTGTTTCTGTCTCTCCAGGTGTACTCTGCTGTCTGTTACCAGGTGTTTCTGTCTCTCCAGGTGTACTCTGCTGTCTGTTACCAGGTGTTTCTGTCTCTCCAGGTGTACTCTACTGTGTACTCTATCATCACGGTGTTCGGCCTGGCCGGTAACGGTTTCGCTCTGCTGGTTCTGGTCAAAACGTTCCGGCAGCGTTCTGCGTTCCACATCTACATGTTGAACTTGGCCGTGTCCGACCTGCTGTGCGTCTCTACGCTCCCACTACGGGTCCTCTACTACGTTAATAAGGTAGTAATGACTGGGGGGGTTGCTCCGTAACAGCATTTTGGCAGAATTCAATCGAAGGTGAGTTGTCGACAAGCACATTTCACTTGACTTTTACAGGTAATTTACGTCGGGGGAAACTGCCTTTAAAAGGCACATTGTCGACAACGCACCTTTGAATGAATCCCGGCCTTTGAGATACTATTAAAATAGATTATTGTTGTTGTTGATCCTCTCCCTCAGGGTCAGTGGAACCTGGGAGACTTCCTGTGCAGGGTTTCATCCTATGCCCTCTACGTGAACCTCTACTGCAGCGTGTTCTTCATGACCGCCATGTCCGTCACGCGCTTCCTCGCCATCGTGTTCCCCGTGCAGAACCTGCGCCTGGTCTCAGAGCGCCGCGCCCGTCTGGTGTGTGTCTGTATCTGGGTGTTCATCTGCACTGTCTCCTCCCCCTTCCTCATGACTGGTCAACACGTCCACCCAGCCACCAATAAGACCAAGTGCTTCGAGCCTCCAGAGCGCAGCACAAGGGGCGGGCTTAACAAGCTCATCATGCTCAACTACTTCTCATTGGCCGTGGGCTTCGTGCTTCCCTTCCTGGTCATCCTGCTGTGCTACGCCGGGATCATCCGGGCCCTGCTGTCACGGCAACACACTGCGCAGCGCCAGAAGGGGGCGGGGTCTAAGGCCATCCGAATGATCGTCATAGTGATGCTGGCGTTCCTGCTGTGCTTCATGCCATACCACATCCAGCGCTCCGTCCACCTCAGCTTCCTGTCCCAGACCTCCACTTCCTGTTCGGAGCTGGTGTACATGCAGAAGAGTGTGGTGGTGACGCTCTGTCTGGCTGCCTCCAACTCCTGCTTCGACCCGCTGCTCTACTTCTTCTCTGGAGAGGGCTTCAGACGACGCCTATCAAGCTTCAGGTCCACTATCAGGAGACAACCGCAGAGACAGGGGGTACAGCCACCGCTGGGGAGGGGAACAAAGAGAGAGAGAGAACCGGCCCTACCCAGCACAGCTGAGACAGGGGGCATATCCACCGCTGGGGAGGGGAACAAAGAGAGAGAGAGAACCGGCCCTACCCAGCACAGCTGAGACAGGGGGCATATCCACCACTGGGGAGGGGAACAAGCTGTAGGGAGGAGAGAGAAAGACAGTGGAAGCTTTCTCAAGGGACAGTCTATATAGGGGAGATATACTATAGGGAGGAGAGAGGAAGACAGTGGAAGCTTTCTCAAGGGACAGTCTATATAGGGGAGATACAGTGGGGGAAAAAAGTATTTAGTCAGCCACCAATTGTGCAAGTTCTCCCACTTAAAAAGATGAGAGGCCTGTAATTTTCATCATAGGTACACGTCAACTACGACAGACAAATTGAGAAAAAAAATCCAGAAAATCACATTGTAGGATTTGTAATGAATTTATTTGCAAATTATGGTGGAAAATAAGTATTTGGTCACCTACAAACATGCAAGATTTCTGGCTCTCACAGACCTGTAACTTCTTCTTTAAGAGGCTCCTCTGTCCTCCACTCGTTACCTGTATTAATGGCACCTGTTTGAACTTGTTATCAGTATAAAAGACACCTGTCCACAACCTCAAATAGTCACACTCCAAACTCCACTATGGCCAAGACCAAAGAGCTGTCAAAGGACACCAGAAACAAAATTGTTTGGGAGAATGTCATATGGTCAGATGAAACCAAAATAGAACTTTTTGGTAAAAACTCAACTCGTCGTGTTTGGAGGACAAAGAATGCTGAGTTGCATCCAAAGAACACCATACCTACTGTGAAGCATGGGGGTGGAAACATCATGCTTTGGGGCTGTTTTTCTGCAAAGGGACCAGGACGACTGATCCGTGTAAAGGAAAGAATGAATGGATCCATGTATCGTGAGATTTTGAGTGAAAACCTCCTTCCATCAGCAAGGGCATTGAAGATGAAACGTGGCTGGGTCTTTCAGCATGACAATGATCCCAAACACACCGCCCGGGCAACGAAGGAGTGGCTTCGTAAGAAGCATTTCATGGTCCTGGAGTGGCCTAGCCAGTCTCCAGATCTCAACCCCATAGAAAATCTTTGGAGGGAGTTGAAAGTCTGTGTTGCCCAGCGACAGCCCCAAAACATCACTGCTCTAGAGGAGATCTGCATGGAGGAATGGGCCAAAATACCAGCAACAGTGTGTGAAAACCTTGTGAAGACTTACAGAAAACGTTTGACCTGTGTCATTGCCAACAAAGGGTATATAACAAAGTATTGAGAAACTTTTGTTATTGACCAAATACTTATTTTCCACCATAATTTGCAAATAAATTCATTAAAAATCCTACAGTGATTTTCTGGAAAAAAAATTCTCATTTTGTCTGTCATAGTTGACGTGTACCTATGATGAAAATTACAGGCCTCTCTCATCTTTTTAAGTGGGAGAACTTGCACAATTGGTGGCTGACTAAATACTTTTTTCCCCCACTGTACATATGAGATGGGTAATGCAAGATATGAAAACATTAAAGTGGCATTATTAAAGTGACTAGTGTTCCATTTATTAAAGTGGCCAGTGATTTTCAAGTCTGTATGTAGGCAGCAGCCTCTCTGTGCTAGTGATGGCTGTTTAACAGTCTGATGGCCTTGAGATAGAAGCTGTTTTTCAGTCTCTCAGTCCCAGCTTTGATGCACCCGTACTGTCCTCGCCTTCTGGATGATAGCGGGGTGAACAGGCAGTGGCTCGGGTGGTAGTTGTTTGCCCCCGGTAATGCGTTGTGCAGACCGCACCACCCTCTGGAGAGCCCTGCGGTTGTGGGCGGTGCAGTTGCCGTACCAGGCGGTGATACAGCCCGACAGGAAGCTCTCAATTGTGCATCTGTAAATGTTTTTGAGGGTTTTAGGTGACAGGCCAAATTTCGTCAGCCTCCAGAGGTTGAAGAGACGCTGTTGCGCCTTCTTCACCACACTGTCTGTGTGGGTGGTCCATTTCAGTTTGTCAGTGATATGTACGCCGAGGAACTTAAAACTTTCCACCTTCTCCACTGCTGTCCCCACGATCCTCCTTTTTTAACGTTGAGTGATTTTTGTTGAGGTTATTTTCCTGACCCCACACTCTGAGAGCCCTCACCTCCTCCCTATAGGCTGTTTCATCGTTGTTGGTAATCAGGCCTACTACTGTTGTGTCGTCTGTAAACTTGATGATTGAGTTGGAGGCGTGCATTGCTACGCAGTCATGGGTGAAAAATGTATCATGCTGTGGGGATGTTTTTCATCGGCAGGGACTGGGAAACTGGTCAGAATTGAATGAATGATGGATGGTGCTAAATACAGGGACATTCTTGAGGGAAACCTGTTTCAGTCTTCCAGAGATTTGAGACTGGGACGGAGGTTCACCTTCCAGCAGGACAATGACCCAAAGCATACTGCTAAAGCAACACTCGAGTGGTTTAAGGGGAAACATTTAAATATCTTGGAATGGCCTAGTCAAAGCCCAGACCTCAATCCAATTGAGAATCTGTGGTATGACTTAAAGATTGATGTACACCAGCGGAACCCCTCCAACTTGAAGGAGCTGGAGCAGTTTTGCCTTGAAGAATGGGCAAAAATCCCAGTGGCTAGATGTGCCAAGCTTATAGAGACATACCCCAAGAGACATGCAGCTGTAATTGCTGCAAAAGGTGGCTCTACAAAGTATTGACTTTGGGGGGGGTGAATAGTTATGCACACTCAAGTTCTGTTTTTTTGTCTTATTTCTTGTTTTTCACAATAAAAAATATTTTAAATCTTCAAAGTGGTAGGCATGTTGTGTAAATCAAATGATACAAACCCCCCCAAAAAATCCATTTTAATTCCAGGTTGTAAGGCAACAAAATAGGAAAAAATGCCAAGGTGGGTGAATACTTTCGCAAGCCACTGTATTGGTGTTGTGATGAGATGTATTTATTGTTATACACAGTGTCTTATACCAATATGTGAATAAAGTATGTCTAGTAACTGTCATCATATGAATGGTTGGGGGACACCTAGTGGCCAGCATATGACACTGCATGTAACAACCACTAACTCATAGTAGTCTACAGTGTTCACACCAGTCAGTCAACATATTGTTGGTACATGTTTCCTAGAATTAATATCCTAGAAGTATTTAATTCCCTCAGTGGTCAGAGAACAGAGAACATGGTGAGGACAGCATAATGGGTCAGAGGTCAGAGAACATGGTGAGGACAGCAGAATGGGTCAGAGGTCACTGTGAGGACAGCAGAATGGGTCAGAGGTCAGAGAACATGGTGAGGACAGCAGAATGGGTCAGAGGTCACTGTGAGGACAGCAGAACGGGTCAGAGGTCACGGTGAGGAGAGCAGAATGGGTCAGAGGTCATGGTGAGGACAGCAGGTCTAGATGGAAAGAGGATCTAAAGCAGGGTTCTTCAATTCCGGTCATGGAGGGCCGAAACACCTCTGTTTTTCATCCTCTCCTTCTAATCAGGGGCTAATTCAGACCTGGGACACCAGGTGAGTGCAATTAACTACCAGGTAGAAATAAAAAACAGAAGTGTTTCGGCCCTCCAGGACCGGAATTGAAGAACCCTGATCTAAAGACTACAGCAGGCTGACGTGCTCAATCAATCAAATTGATTTATAAAGCGCTTTTTACATCAGCCTAAAACCCAAAGAGCAAGACCTAGGAAGCAACCTAGAGAGGAACCAGGCTCTGAGGGGTGGCCAGTCCTCTTCTGGCTGTTCACTGGAGTAATATGATAACATTTTGGGGTTCTAGTCAAGATTCTAGCAGCCGTATTTAGCACTAGCTGAAGTTGACATAGTGCTTTATCCGCGTAGCCGGAGAGTAGAGCATTACAGTAGTTTAATCTTGAACTGACAAAAGCATGGATTAGCTTTTCTGAATCAATTTAGGACTAAAAGTTTAAGATTTTTGCAATGTTACGAAGATGGAAAAAAGCTGAGCTGCTCTTGAAATATTTTGTGTATGTTCGTCAAAAGAGACATCAGAGTAACGCTGAGGTCCTTCATATTTCTATTTGAGACGACTGTACAACCATCGAGATTCATTGTCAGATCAAACAGCAGATCTTAGTTTTTTTGTTGTTGATAATAATGGCGCTGGAGGGGATGGCTGCCGTTTTACAGGCTCCAACTGTGCTATTTTTTTGGCGTTGTATGTAACTTATTTTTTTACTTATTGTGTACATAATGTTGCTGCTACTGTCTCTTATGACCGAAAATAACTTCTGGACATCAGAACAGTGATTACTCACCTCGCACTGGACAAAGATCTTCTTTAACGAGTCCGACACGAAGGATATACTGCTTTCTCGGGAACGGGCCCAAATCCCCGTCATTTGCGTGAAGATAAGACAGAGAAAAAGGGGGCGGAGGTCGGTCCTTCTGAGAATTCGTAGGCGAGTGAGTAAACCTCCACTACCATCCGTTCTATTGGCCAACATGCAAGCCTTGGAAAACAAAATGGATGATCTACGATCAAGAATATCCTACCAACGGGACATAAAAAATTGTAATAGCATATGTTTCACTGCGTACTGACTGAACGACGACATGGATAATATAGAGCTGGCAGGATTTTCCGTGCATCAGCAGGACAGAGAAGCTACGTCTGGTAAGACGAGTGGTGGGGGTCTGTGTCTATTTGTCAATAACAGCTGATGCGCGATGTCTAATATTAAAGAAGTCTTGAGGTTTTGCTCGCCTGAGGTAGAGTACCTCATGATAAGCTGTAGACCACACTATTTTTCGGAGCCGTCTATTTACCACCACAAACCGATGCAGGCACTAAGACCACACTCAACGAGCTGTATAAGGCCATAAGCAAACAAGAAAATGCTCATCCAGAAGCGCGCTCCTAGTGGCCGGGGACTTTAATGCAGGCAAACTTAAATCCATTTTACCTCATTTCTACCAGCATGTCAGATGTGCAACCAGAGGAAAAAAAACTCTAGACCACCTTTACTCCACACACAGTAAGATTGAATCCTACTTCACCGGCTCTGATGCTCGTCGGATATGGCAGGGCTACAAAGGGAACTCAGCCGCGAGCAAGCTGCCCAGTGAAGCGAGCCTACCAGACGAGCTAAATGCCTTTTATGCTCGCTTTGAGGCAAGCAACACTGAAGCATGCATGAGAGCACCAGATGTTCCGGACGACTGTGTGATAATGCTCTCGGTAACCTTTAAGCAGGTCAACATTCACAAAGCCGCAGGGCCAGACGGATTACCAGGACTTGCACTCAAATCATGCGCTATCATGCGTTACCAGGATGTGTGGACCAACTGGCAAGTGTCTTCACTGACATTTTCAACCTCTCCCTGACCCAGTCTGTAATACCTACATGTTTCAAGCAGACCAGCATAGTCCCTGTGCCCAAGGAAGGGAAGGTAAGCTGCCTAAATGATTACCACCCCGTAGCACTCATGTCGGTAGCAATGAAGTGCTTTGAAAGGCTGGTCATGGCTCACATCAACAGCATCATCTCGGAAACCCTAGACCCCAATTCACATATCGCCCCAATAGATCCGCAGATGACGCAATCTCAATCGCACTCCACACAGCCCTTTTCCACCTGGACAAAAGGAACACCTATGTGAGAATGCTGTTCATTGACTACAGCTCAGCGTTCAACACCATAGTGCCCACAAAGCTCATCACTAAGCTAAGGACCCTGGGACTAAACACCTCCCTCTGCAACTGGATCCTGGACTTCCTGACGGGCCGCCCCCAGGTGGTAAGGGTAGGCAACAACACATCTGCCCCGCTGATCCTCAACACCGGGGCTCCTCATGGGTGCGTGCTTAGTCCCCTTCTGTACGCCCTGTTCACCTACGACTGCATGGCCAGGCACGACCCCAACACCATCATTAAGTTTGCTGACAACACAACAGTGGTATGCCTGATCACCGATAACGATGAGACAGCCTATAGGGAGGAGGTCAGAGACCTGGCAGTGTGATGCCAGGACAACAACCTCTCCCTCAATGTGAGCAAGACAAAGGAGCTGATCGTGGACTATAGGAAAGGCATCGAGAGTTTCAAGTTCCTTTGTGTCCACATCACCAACAAACTATCATGGTCCAAACACACCAAGACAGTTGTGAAGAGGGCACAACAACACATTTTCCCCTTCAGGAGACTGAAAAGATTTGGCATTGGTCCCCAGATAATCAAAAAGTTCTACAGCTACACCATCGAGAGCATCCTGACCGGTTGCATCACCGCCTGGTATGTCAACGTCTCTGCCTCCGACCGTAATGTGCTACAGAGGGGAGAGAAAGACAATAGTTTTGAACAAATGTATTTATTCCATGATGAAGGTGAAGCAAGAGAGAAATAGAGAGAGAGAGATTGTCATTTTTTTCAGTTTCACTTACTTCGCTAGCAAATGCAGCTATCTAGTTTAGCCTACTGAAACACCTATTCAAACAGAGGGATGGTATGTTAGCTAGCTGGCTATGACTTTCCAACACAACACTGGAACTCTTCCAAGTCAAGGTAAGGTTTTATTAATTTTATTGCCACTGGGGCCCGCCGGAGTAACTGCTTACTGACTGTACACCAACGTTACTACATGATTGTAGCGGGTTTACTAACGCGTTAGTTCTATTAGCTATGCTGACTATGACGTTACTTTAGCTAATATGGTGACAACGATGTAGGTTGTGTGTTGTGGTTTGGCTTGGATTTTTTTTTTCGCGTACAGTTGATGTGTTGTGCATTGAAGATCACAAGCGAAGGGAAAAGGTGAGAGGAGGAGAGCGCATAGATGCGAGAAGGAATACAACGTGGCTGCTATGAAAGTGAACTGAGTTTACGCGTGATCAGGGGTGTATTCATTCCACCGATTCTGTTGAAAAACATTTCTTAAACGGAACCAAACGGAACAAAACGGGATAAACATACCTGAATTTGTCCAATAGAAACTCTCGTTTGCAACTGTTGGACTAATGATTACACCCTATATCAGCTAGATGCAGGCAAGTGTGCCACAGTCTGTCTCCTCAAATGTGTCTCTCGACCTGTGTGCACCTACGTTGTAAACTTTCATCCATAGGCTGGTTTGTAGCAACCTCATGATGGGTATAAGGAAAATTTGAGTATCATGTAGTAGCCTAAACCTATCGCTGTTACATTGAACTGGGTGAATGGAATGTGAATGAGAGACATCCAATATGCTGTAATAGAAATAAGGCCAAGCTCCTGAAAAAAAAAAATGGTCCACCTCATCTTAAACGGCACTGGCCGCCACTGCTTGAGACCTAGGTCTCTTTTTCAAATGTGCCCTATATAATACAACATAAATATACACATTATATATAATGTGTATATTTATTTAGGGTATGTACACTATATGCACTGAATGACATTGTCTGCTGTAGCGTTAAGATTTCCCTTCACTGGAACTAAGGGGCCCGAACCATGAAAAAAAGCCCCAGACGATTATTCCTCCTCCACCAAACTTTACAGTTGGCACTATGCATTGGGGCAGGTAGTGTTCTCCTGGTATCCGCTAAACCCAGATTCGTCAGTCGGACTGCTAGATGGTGAAGCATGATTCATCACTCCAGAGAACGCGTTTCCACTGCTCCAGAGTCCAATTGCGGTGAGCTTTACACCACTCCAGCCGACAGTTGGCATTGCGCATAGTAATCTTAGGCTTGTGCAAGGCTGCACGGCCATGGGAACCCATTTCATGGTTTTGTCACAACAGAGATATGGATATGGATAAAAGTGGACAGGGTTATATGATGAGAATGGATGAAAGCCAGATCATTTTTATTTGATAATTGGCAGCCAAGCAGCGATAATCATGTCACCAGCATCATTCAAATTTTACATTTTACATTTTAGTCATTTAGCAGATGCTCTTATCCAGAGCGACTTACAGTTAGTGAGTGCATACATTATTTTATATTTATTTTTTCATACTGGCCCCCCGTGGGAAACGAACCCACAACCCTGGCGTTGCAAACGCCATGCTCTACCAACTGAGCTACATCCCTGCCGGCCATTCCCTCCCCAAATGATATCCTACCCTCCTGGATATTTAGTGAACATTTGCATGAAGCTCATCACCATGCATTTAACCACCTCTGCACGCTTTTCCACATCGTGGTGGTAGTACAACGGAATATCATCGTGGTGGTAGTACAACGGAATATCATCGTGGTGGTAGTACAACGGAATATCATCGTGGTGGTAGTACAACGGAATATCATCGTGTGTCTCCGAGTTTACGGCCATATTACGTTTTTTTATATCAATATTTGCGCTTAAATCACCGCAATTGTTGCATTATCTATTTCACCTACAAAAACAGATCCCAAATTGTACAGCGTATTTTGTTTTGTCTACATTAGGACATTTTACTGTTTCCATCAGGCCTGTTTTACTGTCATAGAAGGAGATGTTATAGAACATACTGTCATAGAAGGAGATGTTATAGAACATACTGTCATAGAAGGAGATGTTATAGAACATACTGTCATAGAAGGAGATGTTATAGAACATACTGTCATAGAAGGAGATGTTATAGAACATACTATCATAGAAGCTTAAGCTAAAGAAAATATATTCTGATTCAATTAACCTTCCCTGGTGTTTGTACTGGCAGCCATATTTGGTGTATCATTTAGGATTGTGGATGATTAGCTACGACACGTATGGCCTTCCAGTGACTTAGCTACGACACGTATGGCCCTCCAGTGACTTATCTACGACACGTATGGCCTTCCAGTGACTTAGCTACGACACGTATGGCCTTCCAGTGACTTAGCTACGACACGTATGGCCTTCCAGTGACTTAGCTACGACACGTATGGCCTTCCAGTGACTTAGCTACGACACGTATGGCCTTCCAGTGACTTAGCTACGACACGTATGGCCTTCCAGTGACTTAGCTACGACACGTATGGCCTTCCAGTGACTTAGCTACGACACGTATGGCCTTCCAGTGACTTAGCTACGACACGTATGGCCTTCCAGTGACTTAGCTACAACACGTATGGCCTTCCAGTGACTTAGCTACGACACGTATGGCCTTCCAGTGACTTATCTACGACACGTATGGCCTTCCAGTGACTTAGCTACGACACGTATGGCCTTCCAGTGACTTAGCTACGACACGTATGGCCTTCCAGTGACTTAGCTACGACACGTATGGCCTTCCAGTGACTTAGCTACGACACGTATGGCCTTCCAGTGACTTAGCTACGACACGTATGGCCCTCCAGTGACTTAGCTACGACACGTATGGCCTTCCAGTGACTTATCTATGACACGTATGGCCTTCCAGTGACTTAGCTACGACACGTATGGCCTTCCAGTGACTTAGCTACGACACGTATGGCCTTCCAGTGACTTAGCTACGACACGTATGGCCTTCCAGTGACTTAGCTACGACACGTATGGCCTTCCAGTGACTTAGCTACGACACGTATGGCCTTCCAGTGACTTAGCTACGACACGTATGGCCCTCCAGTGACTTAGCTACGACACGTATGGCCTTCCAGTGACTTAGCTACGACACGTATGGCCTTCCAGTGACTTAGCTACGACACGTATGGCCCTCCAGTGACTTAGCTACGACACGTATGGCCTTCCAGTGACTTAGCTACGACACGTATGGCCTTCCAGTGACTTAGCTACGACACGTATGGCCTTCCAGTGACTTAGCTACGACACGTATGGCCCTCCAATGACTTAGCTACGACACGTATGGCCTTCCAGTGACTTATCTACGACACGTATGGCCTTCCAGTGACTTAGCTACGACACGTATGGCCTTCCAGTGACTTAGCTACGACACGTATGGCTTTCCAGTGACTTAGCTACGACACGTATGGCCTTCCAGTGACTTAGCTACGACACGTATGGCCTTCCAGTGACTTAGCTACGACACGTATGGCCTTCCAGTGACTTAGCTACGACACGTATGGCCTTCCAGTGACTTAGCTACGACACGTATGGCCTTCCAGTGACTTAGCTATGACACGTATGGCCCTCCAGTGACTTAGCTACGACACGTATGAACTTCCAGTGACTTATCTACGACACGTATGTCCTTCCAGTGACTTAGCTACGACAGGTATGGCCTTCCAGTGACTTATCTACGACACGTATGGCCTTCCAGTGACTTAGCTACGACACGTATGGCCTTCCAGTGACTTAGCTACGACACGTATGGCCTTCCAGTGACTTAGCTACGACACGTATGGCCTTCCAGTGACTTATCTACGACACGTATGGCCTTCCAGTGACTTAGCTACGACACGTATGGCCTTCCAGTGACTTAGCTACGACACGTATGGCCTTCCAGTGACTTAGCTACGACACGTATGGCCTTCCAGTGACTTAGCTACGACATGTATGGCCTTCCAGTGACTAAGCTATGACACGTATGGCCTTCCAGTGACTTAGCTACGACACGTATGGCCTTCCAGTGACTTAGCTACGACACGTATGGCCCTCCAGTGACTTAATTACGACACGTATGGCCTTCCAGTGACTTAGCTACGACACGTATGGCCTTCCAGTGACTTAGCTACGACACGTATGGCCCTCCAGTGACTTAGCTACGACACGTATGGCCTTCCAGTGACTTAGCTACGACACGTATGGCCCTCCAGTGACTTAGCTACGACACGTATGGCCTTCCAGTGACTTAGCTACGACACGTATGGCCTTCCAGTGACTTAGCTACGACACGTATGGCCTTCCAGTGACTTAGCTACGACACGTATGGCCTTCCAGTGACCTAGCTACGACACGTATGGCCTTCCAGTGACTTAGCTACGACACGTATGGCCTTCCAGTGACTTAGCTACGACACGTATGGCCTTCCAGTGACTTAGCTACGACACGTATGGCCTTCCAGTGACTTAGCTACGACACGTATGGCCTTCCAGTGACTTAGCTACAACACGTATGGCCTTCCAGTGACTTAGCTACGACACGTATGGCCCTCCAGTGACTTAGCTACGACACGTATGGCCTTCCAGTGACTTAGCTACGACACGTATGGCCTTCCAGTGACTTAGCTACGACACGTATGGCCTTCCAGTGACTTAGCTACGACACGTATGGCCTTCCAGTGACTTATCTACGACACGTATGGCCTTCCAGTGACTTAGCTACGACACGTATGGCCTTCCATTGACTTAGCTACGACACGTATGGCCTTCCAGTGACTTAGCTACGACACGTATGGCCTTCCAGTGACTTAGCTACGACACGTATGGCCTTCCAGTGACTTAGCTACGACACGTATGGCCTTCCAGTGACTTAGCTACGACACGTATGGCCTTCCAGTGACTTAGCTACGACACGTATGGCCTTCCAGTGACTTAGCTACGACACGTATGGCCTTCCAGTGACTTAGCTATGACACGTATGGCCTTCCAGTGACTTAGCTACGACACGTATGGCCTTCCAGTGACTTAGCTACGACACGTATGGCCTTCCAGTGACGGAGTTTGTCCGATAGAGTTAGAACGCTGCTTAGCTTCATCGTCATGGTAATTGCCATTGTTGCAAAGTCCTGTTAAACGCTGGACAAAGCACAGGAATCCGCCTGCCATGAAATTCCAATTCCAATCTGACCAGAACTGTGCAATATGAAATACATGAATGTTGAGAAAGATACAGTGAGGGAAAAAAGTATTTGATCCCCTGCTGATTTTGTACGTTTGCCCACTGACAACGAAATGATCAGTCTATAATTTTAATGGTAGGTTTATTTGAACAGTGAGAGACAGAATAACAACAAAAAAATCCAGAAAAACGCATGTCAAAAATGTTATAAATTGATTTTCATTTTAATGAGGGAAATACGTATTTGACCCCCTCTCAATCAGAAGGATTTCTGGCTCCCAGGTGTCTTTTATACAGGTAATTAGCTGAGATTAGGAGCACACTCTTAAAGGGAGTGTTCCTAATCTCAGTTTGTTACCTGTATAAAATACACCTGTCCACAGAAGATATCAATCAATCAGATTCCAAACTCTCCACCATGGCCAAGACCAAAGAGCTCTCCAAGGATGTCAGGGACAAGATTGTAGACCTACACAAGGCTGGAATGGGCTACAAGACCATCGCCAAGCAGCTTGGTGAGAAGGTGACAACAGTTGGTG